>NC_081405.1:331526904-331817699 GCF_030272615.1 Cryptomeria japonica | reverse complement strand
TCAGGTGATTTTTTGAGTTAATTTTTTTGCAAGTATTCTTTTTGGTTCATTTTGTTGTACATCATACTTTATTTTTGGTATTAATTAACACTTTATAAAATGCAGGTCATGTGTATGCAGTTCTTGCAGAAGAGAACAATGAAGAAGGAACATATTACTATTTGTGTCATTGTGTTGAGCCTAAAAGAAAATTGACAACCACAATCATTGATGGAGAGGGTATTGAGTAGCCAATAGGGTTTGTTGTCGTGACAAGAACATGGCTTCGGAGATACCCTATCAAGATGTTTGGTTATTTGAGGACTTTGAAACACACAAACATATTCTTCATTTCTCTAACCTTGTTGTTGCAACAAATATTCATTTGATGAAGTATCGTGGTAGACCTCATAACAAGATTTTATGGAAAGTTTGTGAATCTAACCATGAGGCAATACTTGACACAATATAGGTTAGAGCTGATCCTGAAGGCTCACTTGATTGATTCTATGGTTCAGAGTAGAATGATTTTGAGAATTTTGTATAAATCATCGACGAATTATTCTATATTCATTTTATATATATATAAATGCCCATGAGCTGATTTTTACATGTTTAGGGGCATAATTTTGTATATTTAAGTGGCAATGAGCTGATTTGTACATATGTACATGCCAAATTTTGTATATTAAAATGACGATGAGCTAAATCGCACATATTGTAATACCAAATTTTGTATAAAAGCCCATGAGATGATTTGTATATTAAAATGGCGATGAGCTGAATCACACATATTGTAATGCCAAATTTTGTATAAAAGCCCATGAGATGATTTGTATATTAAAATGGCGATGAGCTGAATTGCATGTATTGTAATGCCAAATTTTGTATAAAAGCCCATGAGGGGATTTGTAAGACAATTTTTTGTATAATCAAATAGCCAAGAGCTGATTTTAACATATTTAGAGGCAAATTTTTGAATAATATGTGACAATGTTTTGTAACTATTTTGTGTGACAATGTTTTGTGACTATGTTTTGAGTATATGTGATATGTCCTTGGACAATCATGAGAATTCTTGATTCTTTTATAATCATGGATAATTATTTGAGTCATTATTGGGTCATAGGGGTCATAGATTGAGACTAGATACAATTTGAGAAAAAAATGTCATTGTTGTCAAAAAAATTGTCAAAAAAGTTGTCAAGCAACTTCTACATTGCGTCAGTATGGTATGACTCTCGAAGTTTTGGTGCTTTGGGATGCATGATAGGGGCATGCCTAGCGTAAACCTACCCACCTAGACATGCTCATGACATTGGTTTGTGGATACGATGAACCGAATCAATTCTAGCCAATCTTGCAACTTTTCCTTGCAAGCAACTGACGGTTTTTGGAGCAGGATTAAAAAATGCTACTAATTGAAAATGGCTTTGATTCATCAAAAACAAAGATAGGCCATTGTAGAGAAGCCTCACGCAACCTCATGAGATCAAACAGATCAACCGTATGTGTCCTGGATTGGAAGAAATAGTCCATCAAATTTTGACAATTTTTTGGACTCAAAGCACTTGAGAGATCGCATCGGTAGGGTATGACTCTCAAATTTTTGGTGCTTTGGGATGCATGACAGGGGCATGCCTAGCATAAAATTTCCCACGTGGATGCACTTGTGATGTCGATTTGTGCATATGATGAACCGAATCAATTCTAGCCAATCTTGCAACTTTTCCTTGCAAGCAACTGATAGTTTTTGGAGCAAGCAAAAAAATGCTACTAATTGAAAATGGCTCCAAGTCATTGAAAACCAAGATAGGCCATTGTAGAGGAGCCTCAAGTGACCCCATGGGATCAAACAGATTGACCGCATGTGTCCTAGATTGGAAGAAATAGTTCGTTAAATGTTGACATTTTTTTGGACTCAGGGCACTTGAGAGATCGCACCGGTAGGGTATGACTCTCGACGTTTTGGTGCTTTAGGATGCATGATAGGGGAATGCCTAGTGTAAACCTACCCACGTGGACATGCTCGCAATGTCAGTTTGTGAATATGATGAACCGAATCAATTCTAGCCAATCTTGCAACTTTTCCTTGCAAGCAATTGACGGTTTTTGGAGCAGGCAAAAAATGCTACTAATTGAAAATGGTTCTGAGTCATCAAAAACCAAGATAGGCCATTGTAGAGGAGCCTCATGCAACCCCATGGGATCAAATAGATCGATCGTATGTATCCGGGATTGGAAGAAACAGTCCGTCAAATTTTGACAATTTTTTGGACTCAGGGCACTTGAAAGATCACACTGGTAGCGTATGACTCTCGATGTTCTGGTGCTTTGGGATGCATGACAGGGGCATTCCTAGCATAAAACTACCCACTCAGATGTGCTCACAATGTCAATTTGTGCCTACAATGAACCAAATCAATTCTAGCCAATCTTGCAACTTTTCCTTGCAAGCAACTGATGGTTTTTGGAGTAGGCGAAAAAAGGCTACTAATTGAAAATGGCTCCGAGTCGTCAAAAACTGAGATAGGCCAATGTAGAGGAGCCTCACATGACCCCAAGAGATCAAACAGATCGATCGTATGTGTCCTAGATTGGAACAAAAAGTCCGTCAAATTTTGATAATTTTTTGGACTTAGGGCACTCGAGAGATCACACCTGTAGGGTATGACTCTTGACATTTGGGTTCTTTGGGATGCAAGTGAGGGGCATGCCTAGAGTAAACCAACCCACCCAAATAGGCTTGAAATGTCATTTTGTGCATATGACAAATCGAATCAATTCTAGCCAATCTTGCAACTTTTCCTTGAAAGCAACTGACAGTTTTTGGAGCAGGCAAAAAAATGCTACTAATTGAAAATCGCTCCAATTCATCAAAAACTGAGATAGGACATTGTAGAGGAGCCTCACGCAACCCCATGGGATCAAATAGATCGACTGTATGTGTCCTAGAGTGGAAGAAACAGTACGTCAAATTTTGACAATTTTTTGGACTCAGGGAACTTGAGAGATCGCACCGGTAGGGTATGACTCTCGACATTCTGTTGCTTTGGGATGCACAATAGGGGCATGCATAGTGTAAACCTTCCCACCTGAATGTGCTTGCGACGTTAGTTTGTGCATATGAAAAACCAAATCAATTCTAGCCAATCTTGCAACTTTTCCTTGCAAGCAACTGACAGTGTTTGGAGCAAGCAAAAAAATGCTACTAATTGAAAATGGCTTCGAGTCGTCAAAAACTGAGATAGGCCATTATAGAGGAGCCTCACGCAACCCCATGGGATCAAACAGATCGACAGTATGTGTCCTGGATTGGAAGAAATAGTCCATCAAATTTTGACAATTTTTTGGATTCAGGGCACTTGAGAGATCGCACTGGTAGGGTATGACTCTCGACGTTCTAGTGCTTTGGGATGCATAATAGGGGCATGCCTAGTGTAAATCTACCCACCCGAACATGCTTGTGACATCGACTTGTACACACAATGAACAAAATTTGACCATTGTGAGCGTGAGGGTGCTCTCGCACCAAACACATTGTTGTTTATATTCATATTGTTAATTACATATGGAAATATTCATTTAAATTTATAAAAGGGCAGCCACCAAATACAGCGAATACACTATAATGAATTGAATACAAGGAGTTTTGTAGGGTTAATTCAACATTTTAGAAATTTTATCAAATCATATTCCACAATTGCAATGTTTTATATCATATATTTTTGTTGTTTATATTCATATTGTTGATTACATATGCAAATATTCATTTAAATTTATAAAAGGATGACCATAAAATACAACGAATACAATATAATGAACTCATTACACATTTATTGGATCGAATATCAATATTTATATATATAAAAAATGGCATGTCTGCCAAGTCAATACAAGTATTACAAAAATGTGGCATATGCTATGTCCAAATCGATATACAATAAAAATGTAGAATATATCTACATGTATTGGTCATTCTATGACCAAAACTAACACTATATGATCCCAAACTTATGGTGGATCATCAAAATCAAGCCTCTTCGGCGCAGTATGCGGCTCTGTAGATGGCTTCAAAACCACAATTCAAAAGCCAAGTTAGAATTCTTTTGTAGAAAATAGTTCACAATTAACAACATAACTATGCATTTAAGTTTAATTCCTTTGCAGTTGAAATGTAGATTACCACATCGGCTGATCTAGGAGCTAATGTCTTCACTTTCCTCTCCTTGTCACTCTTAGGAGTTTTCTTGAAGACATACTTAAATGGATCCATGTTATGGCTGTACCGCAAAGGATTCTATTGTAGATTACATGTACAATTAGTACAATGTACTAACATAAATATATCAAAAATACTTAAAAGCTATAATATAGAGAACAATGACGTACCTATGCCTGAGATGCTTCTCCAATGGACTGAGGATGGCTCACCATCGATGTAGAAATTGTCGCTATTACCTATATACAAAAAATGTACAAAGATTAAATACAATTAATATAATGATAAGTATTGAAGGTTAAAAACAATTAATTTTATATATCAAACAAAAGTGTACCAAATCCTAAGATGCTTCTCCAGTGCAAGGAGGAGGGTTAAGTAGAAATACATACCTCTGCCCTCTCTTGATCCGTGGGTGACTCAGGTGCATTCAACATATCCACAAAGTTCAATGGCCGCTGTACATGTAAAATAGAAAAAAAACACTAATCAATCTACAAACCCCAACTAATACTTGATTTCAACATTTTCAAACAATTGTACAACTAAAAATGTGTTCAATTACCTTCTTCACACGTTTTGGCATCTTTGAGGAATTCTTTTTCTTAGGACGAGCCCTAGATGTGGAGGGGGTACCCTAAAAACACAAAATTAACATGAGATATTAGTACAGATAATAAAATAAAGATAATTTTAAAAATCTAAAATGAAATGACTTGCATATCCCATCAAAATGATACATAAAAAGAGTTGTATAAAATATGATACCGTATAGTCTTGTAGGCCAAAATCGATCACTGAGAGTGTGATGTCATCAATATAGGACATTTCATCCCCTGTCAACACCTACAAACTAGAAATTGGACCAAGCATTAAAGATAGTTAGTATATCTTGTATTTTTTTGAATTCAAAGTGTACTATTCTATTTTAACATGTTAAAAAATTTATACCTCAAGCATCGAAGTTGCAACTATAGTAACTAGGGGAGGTGTATGGGATACCGCTGCTACATGCTGAAATGCATATTATTTGTCTCAATTTAAATCAATGTATAAATGAAAATTCATTTATGTAATTAAAAATTTAATGTGACTGATAAATAAAATGTTATGAATTCAAATCAACACACCTGTGTTTGTGGCTCATGGGTGAACACCATGTCCATCAACTCATCTGTCAGCATGACATCCTCAACTGTGTGAGCCTGACATCTACAACTGCAAATCGTGCACAAATGATATGAGTATCCGTCTAAACTGGCTGCATCATCTATCCCCAAGAATATCCCTGAGCAACTAACAAACATATGCTTGATGGGCTCTCTGCCGCTCTCTAACAACTCATCATCCAATACAATAGGGTGTGCTAATGACGTCCCATGTTGGATTATGGCACTAGTCAATGCTGTGGCTGCCTGAAGAGTCTGTAGCTCCATTGAATCTTTTAGCTCTAATGGGATAGCCTGATGCACCTTGGGTTTGGGTGCTAGGGGGCGACAAATCTCCGTAGCTAATCACCTATGAGCTCCAGGTCTATCTTGGGTAGAGCCACCACCTCTACCATGAAACTCTCTCATGTCAAAATAGTTTGGCTACATATTGAACACAAACTCACAATATATTTTTCTCAAAAAATATAATGGCACCTCATAATTATTACAAGGTGGATCATCAAATACCATCCACCACCTCTACCAAAAAATATTCTTCATCTGCCCATTGGTACACCAATGTATGGGAAACCTCTTTGCATTAAGAAGTAATGATTGACTAGTTTTGGGATCAACAAAAAGGGCACATATTTGTTGTTTAGAAATATTTTTGTTTTTTACTCCATCGTATGATAGCCCATTGGCATAGAATTGATGACACCTATCCCTAAAGCTTCCCCATTTGGTAATTTCTATGGAAATAGTTATGGCACCACTAGCTAATGTTTCTAGGCTAGTGGCGAGGGATTGATGATGGTCAAGTTCAGAAGTTTTCAATTTTACAATCAATCTATTGATTTTAGATGTATTTTGTCCTAACTGATTAATTAATTCTTCCTATGTTTCGGCTGTGTGGTCAAAAGGAGGAATTGGGGGTTGTTCTTGTGTATTTTCAGGAGGTGCATTTGGTTGTTCTTATGGGTTTTCAGGAGGTGCATTTGGTTGTTCTTGTTTTGGATTAGAAGAATCTAGTTTTTGAAACAAAAAATGAAAAAACCTAATCAAAATTAATGAAATTAAATTCAAAATGTAAAACAAATTGCATAAATTAGAAAGAAAGACAAAAATAAACAAAAACTAACCTTGATCCATAGCCTAGAGGACAAATATAACACCCCGTTCATGGCTTAGGTGAGAAAATGGGGGAAAAACGAAGTTAAAAACGTGATTTACAGGTAAATGAGACCCATTTTTTTTAAAAAAACTTTTTTTTACCAAGTACTGCGTACGTAGTTTTATTTGGATTATTAGCGCATATGCGCTCATTTTCCTATGAGCAGCACGTACGCGCTCATTTTCCTAGGCGTAGCATGTACGTGCTCATTTTCCTAAAAGCACCGTGTACGCGCTACCTTTTCTAGGCTCAGGAAGAACAAACCTAAGCACGTACGCAGGAATTTTAAATTTTAAAACCACATACGCACTGCTTGTTTTTCCAAATTTTTTTTGGGTGGTGTCCACTTTTATGACCACCATCTTTGTGCACATACCCAAATGTGATATTGAATATTCTCTGTTCCCTCGATCTCTTAGCTGCATTTATTTTTCCATAATTAATATTATAGAGGCAAATGATTATTCTTTGGATTGTGTGCTCGAAGATGACACCTCCCTGTTATGTGGAACAATGACTTCTTGGGTCATTTTTAGATTGCTGCAGTATTGAAATGGATTTGAATCTGCAGATATTGTGATTTCCTACCCATTGTAGGGAAATTTTACACATTGGTGATATGTTGATGGGATAGCTTGCAAGTAATGTATCCAGGGTCTTCCCAAGAGTACATTATATGATAAGTCCAAGTCTAGAACTTGGCATGATGTGTCCTTCTACAAAGGTCCCACTCTGATGGGTAGTATCACAATTCCCTTGGAGGAACGTTCTTCTTCATCATAGGCTTTTATGGTGATCTTTTTTCGAACATCAACTGCATCTTTTGAATATCCTAAGGCATGAACAAGACTCAATGAACAGATATTTAAGCCAGCTCCACCATCTATTAGAACATGTTTAATGCGTGTTTTGTGAATGAGGACTCCAATATGCAAAGGAGTGTTGTAGGGATGTTGTAAGGACATGTCATCTTCTTCAGTGAATGATAAGTAGTGAGGGGTTGTGAAGTGTCCCACCATGGTTTGGAATTGATCGATATCAAGATCTTTGGATACTGTTGTATCAATTAATGCTTTTTCAAGAATTTCTTTATGTGTAGGTGAAAGCTTTAATAATTCTAAGATGGATATTTGTGCGGGTGTTTTCTACAATTGCTCCACTTGACTGTATTTTTTGGTAGTGGATGATTTCTTTGTTGTAGGACCTAGAAATTTTTTTTTGGCTTTGCTTCTTGTGATAGCATGAGCATTTTCTTGATTTTGTTTTTCTTTAACTACAACCACATTCACCACATTATCATATGTATGAGCATAGTTTACCTTCACTTTACCCTTACCATTGTTCGTTGTTGATCATTCACCTTTCTCATAGTTTGGAAGTGGAGTTTTAAAAGTTGTATGAGATTTATTTGTTGTATGTCCATCCACTATTATTACTCCATTATCAATCATATCTTGTATGATATGTTTCAACTTCTGACAACTATCTGTGTGATGTCCCTTGTTTCGATGGAAATCGCAATAATGGTTATCATTCCACCAAGGTGGTTTGATTTGAGGTTCGTAGTTCCTTTCTTTTGGTAAAGAAATCAATTTGTTTGCAATAAGCATTTTTAATGCTGACCCAAGGGATTCACCAATGTTTGTAAATTGTCTTCGAAAGAAAGTTTTGATAGTTGCTCTTTGATGATTGTTGTTTTGTTGAGCCACTGTTGAGTGAGTGGATAAATTAAAAATGGGTTGTTTTGGTTTCACATTGTTGTTATCCACTATTCCATCGTTGACAACATTTCAATTTCTATTCCAAAACTTTGGCTTATCATTGTGATTATTGTTATTGTTGTTGTTAGGTGGATGGAATCCTTTGTATATTTTCAACTCACCTTTCTTTATCATGGCTTCCTCCATTCTAATTCCGTTATTGATCATTTTTCCAAAACTTTGAGTTCCTTGCATTTTTAAGTAATAACTCATTTGATCATTTAAGTTGTCAATGAATATGTCCATTTTTTCATATTCTGGCACTGTACGAGGATACCGCGAAGCTAACCATCTCCATCATTGTAATAATGTCATGAAAGTTTCTCCAGTCTTTTGTTTGGCATTATATAGGTCTAGCATTGTTACTTCATGTTGTATATTGTAAGAGTATTGTGAAACAAACTTATTCACCAATTCTGAGAATGATCTTATTCCAGGTGGAAGTTTGGAGAACCATTCCATAGCTAGTCCAGTTAAGCTTTTCAGAAATAATCTCATTAAGTAGGTATCCTCATGTGCAAACTCCATACTCATTGTGCAAAATTCCCATATATGATCTTGAGGGTCAGTGCTTCTATCATATTTTTTGTATCTAGGATTTTGAAGACCTATAGGAAATGGTATCATGTTTAGGTTTATGTTGAATGGATAAGGACAGATTTCTTGTAGTGAGTATCATCTAACATTTTCTCTTTGCATATCTTGAATTTGTGTTTCCATTGCTTATAGTTGTTGTGTGAGAGTTGTGATAGGATTATCAACATGATTAGTTCTTGTATGACCATTATTTTGCATCCTAGAAGGATTTGGATCTCTTCTGGTGTTATCTCTAGTTCTTCTTATATCTTCATTGGATTGGATGTTATTCAGAATTTCTACTTCATCTCTTTTAGGTATGTAGGTCTCTTCATTGGTTCTGGTATTATTGGGGATTGATGTGTCGATCATTTTGAGACCAAAAATATCTTCGTATTGTTCGTTATTAGAGGGAGGGTCGTATTTCTTTTGTGTCAATTTGTTCACATCAAAATCTTGGGGGAGTGTAGCACCAAATTTGGCTAACATTAGGAAGTATTTTTCTTTTTCCTCCTCTAATAATTTCTGCATAAATTTGTTGAATTGAGGATCTTTCTTGATGTCTCTGATATTTTGTTCTATTATTTCTCCTTCAACTTGTATTTCATCTTCATGTTCCATGGTTATATCCTCTTCGATTGTTTTCAATGTTTCGATTTCCATCTCTGTGATTCTTCATCTCTGAGCTCTAGTTAGAACAGGCATACATGTGTGTTATTTTACTAGGATTCGGTTGTCCAAAATTTGGTTTTGATAAGTGATCAATTGTCAAGGTAAATGTGATAGTGCGACATGACATGAAAAGATGGTTCAAGTGTTTAAAGTTTTGCAAGTTTTTCGATCTTTGGTTTTGGAGTGCAATGATGGTGATTTGATAAGAACCAAGTCTAGTAGGAATGATATATCCTACGATGTGGGACAAGATTATCGTGACCAAACGTTTCAGTTTCGTGATAGAGGATGATTGATCTTGATGAGAAACTATGTTTGAGTGATCAGTTTACCAAAGAGGGTGATAATGCACTTTGAGATGTTTAGATCTTGAACTTGTTGGGGGTGAGCACTTGAAAATCTTAAGGTGTTTATGTTTTAAAGTCTGATTTTGATGAATGATAACTTGACCAAGCCAACAAAGGAGACAATTTAAGCATAAAGCAACAGATAACATATGTTTATGAATACTATAAACTGATCAAGCGAAATGACAGACCTGAAAAAGTCATGCACAACAGCAGTTTTGGACTGGTAAACACATAGACTCATATGACAATAGTTCATGAACCATATGAAAAAACAAATATCTCGTATGATGGATCACCTGACTTGTACGATAGAGAACAGGACAATGAAAAATATGTTTGTTTTGCCAAATTTGGAATAGTGAATTTTTGTGTTTTGCTTATGTTTTCCATTTTTAGATGTTTGATTTTTCAATTTAGAGATGAATACACAGAAAACACATGATGTGATAAGTGACTCCAAGCATGATAAACCCTAAGGAACTTGGCTGAGGAGAGAAAACCTTTGCTTGCAAGCTTAGGTACACACCCAATAGCTAATCAGAATACGATCACTGAGTCTCACGCAATGGATTCTCAACGCCGTATTATTTGACTCCAAACAATAATGGGGGCATGATATGGCAAGTATCTTGGGAGAGTTACTATCTCTCTTGCACAAAGATTATCACCCTTTCAGAGGTGAATCAAGTTGCTGCTAATT
Organism: Cryptomeria japonica; assembly: GCF_030272615.1. NCBI lineage: Eukaryota > Viridiplantae > Streptophyta > Pinopsida > Cupressales > Cupressaceae > Cryptomeria > Cryptomeria japonica. The sequence goes on along the minus strand of NC_081405.1, from coordinate 331,807,115 downwards.
TAACCAGAACTAGTGAGGGATTTGTTCGGCACGTCGGGGTATAATACTCAATTAAGAGGTATCCTAGCCTTGAAAACCAAGGTTTTCTATACCCGAAGGTACAAAGGAGAGCTATTCTTGAGCACTGTCGTTGACTTGATTTTCATCAAATCACATTTATTTTTTAGTGGGTTGGATTACTTTGTGTTAGTCGTTCCCCTCACACCGGCCATAATGGCTTTAAGAGTTTTTAACTCCTCGAGAGGGTAGGTCTGCTAAAGAAATGCACTAATGAAAGTAAAAGATGAGTCTAGCTTTCTGATCACCTAAGAAAGGTGAGAGCATACTCGCCTATCATCAAAGAAACAAAATACATGATTGTTCATTCCTTTAGCAAAATTAAGTATGCCTAGAAAACTTTCATGAATACACAAAGTTTATTTGAATTCATAGGCAACCTGCAAAATAAATCCATTAGTGGTCATTAATTGGTTTTTTGAATTTGGTCTTTGACAAGCATATCTTTGACAATCGTTCTGTAGAAGAGAGTTAGGCTACCCAAAAATCTCACAAACAAGTTAGGGTTAGCATTAGCAATGATCAGATAAAAACTGAAAACCTTAAAAATGCAGTTTATTTTAAAAACACAAGCAGAAACTCGTACGATATGATTTGATAGATCAAACGACAAAAAATTAGATTTCGCACAGGAGCAGAAATAGGCTCGTATGACACAAGAATAAGCTAATGCAAGTCAGAAGAGATCCATATAGAGACTCATACGACACAACTTTTAACATAGAACGACAAGATAAATTATATTGTATGACACAGAATTTACCTAATACGATTCAGGATGAGGTGTTGTCCTAGCTTAAAAGGAAGTTTGTACAAGCTAGATTATGAACTCGTACGACACTCTGAATCAGACGCGACAGAGATGAAGTCTTATTGAAGCTTGAGAGGCCAAAATGATGATTTCGGCCCCACGGTGGGAGCCAAAAGGTCATGCCTGTGAAGTGTACTTGTACCTGTAAACACAAAACACTCAATAAATCATTACAAGCAATGGTTACAAAATTAATCAATGAAAGATAAAACCATAGCTAATCGATCTATTACCTCCTAGTAGATGCGAGTATAGATTTTGCTCTCAGATTTGGTTATGCAAATTCCAATGACTTGACTACACTTAAATGGATGATTTAAATGATAATGATGATACATTTAAGCTAGAAATGACGAGATTAAGCTACATGATTCTATGATTATGCTAGAAAATAAGCTATATTTAAGCTAAAATTGAACATGATAACAATGCTAAAATGATAAACTAAGAGCTATATGACTATAATAACAATGCTTGAATGCAAAATGAGATAGGATTCTAGATTTGGGGCCCTTTGTGCTCCAAAATGGAGTCTATTTATAGGATTTCCAAGGATAGGGATGAGGTGGCAGGAGTCAGTGGTCAAGATTAAGTCTGAAGATATCAATGGTTAAATTGGAGGTTGGCAAAGAGGTTGGATTAAAGGGAACATTTGTCATCTCTATGGTGACAAGTGTCACAAGGCTTCTAGAAGAGGTTGGATGAAGGGGAACATTGTCATCTCCATGGTGACAAGTGTCAAGAGGCTTCTAGAAGAGGTTGGATGAAAGGGAACACTTAGTGACAAGTGTCACAAAGCTTTGCTCATGAGAGGGTAAAGTGTTCAAGGAAAGGGGACATGGTGGTTACGATGTGCAAGCTAGGATGGAGTTAATTAAACCTGGGGTGAGATGGAATGAGTTAGGTTTAGAAGGGGTTAGGTTAGGTGGTTAGAAGTTAGGAGAATTTGAATTTAAAAATTCAAATAATAGGAAAAGGTTAATTAATCTCAACAACTCATAAATTGATTTGTTTTAATTAATTATGGGATTTAGAAGAAATGAATTTGATGGAGGGAATTAATTAATTAAAGGGGATTATTGAAATGAACCTATTAAATAAATCCTTAGATTTATTAATAAGTAGATGAAAGGGGGAATTTAATCAAATTGCTTAGTGAATTCAATTAAATTGGGAAGGGGGATTAATTAAATAATTGCTTATTTAATTAATTATCTTCAGACCATTTTTAGGTGTATACAAATATAATATTACATAAAAATTCATCTCTGAAAGGCCCAATATTGAAATGCACCCAACACAACTCGTTTATCTCTATATCTTTTGAACATCTTGTAACCAACTTGCCTCATAAGGATAAGGATTATCAAGCCTCTTCAATTGAAGCTTCTCAACCATCTCCTCAAATAATAAATTATTAGTACTTCCACTATCTACAATGGCCTTGCAACACTTACCACCTGATTTGCATATCACCCGGAGAAGACTCTTCCTCTAAGTAGATTTGATTTCCTTTCTTCTGAACATAAGGGATTATCCTTGCTCTAGTGCATAGTCAGATCCAGTACCATCCGGTTCTTCACTTGCCACACAACTTCTTGCAATTCCTTGCTTACATTCATAGGATCTATGTCCAGTTTCTCCACACTTGAAACATTTGCCAAGAAATTATCTAATGGTACTGGTGCTACCTTTCCTTGGTGTCTTCTACTCTGGTTCTTTACTCCATTTAGGGTTTTCCTCCTCTTCTTCAATCGGTTTCTTCATACTATCATTCATCTTGAATTTATCCTTTTCCTTATTCGGTTGTCTTCTTCTCACTTTCTCCTCAGCCTTCAAAGCATACCAGTAAGCTTCTTCAACTGTTGAAACCTTCAACATACTCTTCTCATCTTGAATGTTAAAAGAAAGTCCATTGATTACCTTGCCACCTTTTCTCTGTCAATCTCTCTATGTCCAGATCTAATTACCACCTTGTAGAATTCCTCAGTATATTCCTTCATAGTCATGTTTCTTTGTTTCAGGTTCTCCAACTTCTTGAAAAACTCCAGTTCATAGTCTCCCGATATGAGCTTGGCCTTCAACCTTGCAACCATATGTCTCCATCAGGTAATCTTCAATTCACCATTCTCCACTCTGTCTTTCTGCAACTCTTTCCACCACAACGTAGTATGCCCTTTCAACTTGGTTTGTGCCAACCAGACTCTCTATGGGTCCTTGACATCCTGAAACTCAAAGTAGTCCTCCAACTCTCTGATCCAATCGATTAGATCCTTCGGGTTCAACGTTCCAAAAAAGTTAGAAACCTCAACTTTATGCATTTTACTTGTTTGTGCCATTGCTCTTAGGAATCTTTCCTCTCTCTCATCTTCCGGTCCTTCAGCTTCCTCAAGCTCTTCACCCACTTCCTCATATTCATCCTTAGAATCAGGGTTTATTTGCAAACCGACCAAAGCATTCTGGATTTAATTCCTTACTTCATTCTTGAAGTCTTCCATCATTTGTTCTACTATCTGGGGGTTTCTTCTCCTCAATGACATCTCTTATTTCACTCCAGTGAACTGCCTCAACTCAGCTATATGACTACCAGTTTCAGTTGCCTCCCCTTGGCGATCTATCCACCTCAAGAAATGCCTCAATTTTTGCAAATGATTCTTCCACCAACCGGTCCATAACCAGCTCTGATACTAATTGATGCAACCATAATCGGTAAAAACCCTCAAAAGAGTCAACCAACTTATGTAGCAAGAGAGACACAACAAAAAAAATAAGAAAACATAACAAATTCACATAAATAGATTAGATTATAGCCTTATAAATTTTGGCAAGGATTCGACAATCTTCATATTATCATCAAAGAACATTCAGTAGTTAACCGGTTACATGCAAGCTTCAAGCCAGATACAATCCAACTAGGACTCTAAGAATCAACCAGATCACAACATGTGAATCTCAATCCTTAGTCTTAGTTCTACTTCCTCTGCCTCCACAAATGATTACATAACATCATATTTATACCCACCAGAACATATTCGGGTCGACCTCAAAGGATTACATTCACTAATGCAGGAAAATGAAATGTGTAATTAGGTCGGCCCTAAGATTTAAGAAATTTTTTCAGAAAATAACAAAGAAGTGATGCGGTTCAATAGGAAGGTAGGCCACACAGCAAAGAAAATTAGACAAAACCCAATATGGATCCACACGCCAATAATCACACTGGTAATGAAGGAAAACCGACCGATAAGAACGACAACTATCCCGCAAACCTAGAAACAGCCAACCGGAAGTGATAACTGATTGGAGAAGAACCCAAATGAACTAGAAATATGGAATCAACCACATGAAACCGCTAGGAAACTGCAAACAAGATCTTCTATGAAGAACAAGCAACTATCGGTACATACTGGTAAGAATACTGAAACTGCACAAAGAACTAAACAAGAACAAAACTGAAAGGAAATGTTTTTGGTTGACGCAAGATTGCTCATCGACCGGGGATACTCTTGCATAAAAAATGGAGACACTTCTTACTTGGGAAGCTCTTTGAGTTAAAATAAGATAATCAAGGACTTAAGTACATTTTTACCCAACCCTAGTTAAATGTTGGATAAAGAAGGTGGTTACAATTTCTAAGTGAATATGATTTTAAAATTGAATATATTAAGGGGAAAGAAAATAAGGTGGTAGATGCTTTGAGTAGGAGGAGGCACTTGATGACTATAGAAACATTCAAAACCACTTTCAAGAAGCAAGTAATGAATGAGCAAGAACATGACCCATGGTATGAGCAAGTCAAGTTAACTTTAGAACATGATCCATCAGATCCTATGGTTGAAGGGTACATGCCAGATGAAGAAGGATTACTTAAGTACAATAATAGAATCTATGTCCCAAATTCAGGGGACTTAAGGAAGGTAGTCTTATCTGAGGCCCATAATACTCCTTACTCAGGACACCCGGGGATTAATAAACTTTATATAGATATTAATAATCTATAATTTTTGCAAGGGATGAAGATTTCCATAGTTGAGTATGTGGCTAAATGTTTGGAGTGTCAAAGGGTAAAAGAAGAACATAGACATCCAGCTGGACTATTATAGTTACATGATGTACCTCAATAGAAATGGCAAGTTATTAGTATGGACTTTGTGCAAGGGTTTCCCATGTCACCTTCTAGGCATGATGCAATAATTGTGGTCATTAATAAACTTACAAAGGTGACACACTTTATACCAAGGAACTTGTCAGATGGTGCACCTCCTTTGGCAAGGCACTTTGTTAAGGAAGTATTTTGGTTGCATGGGATGCCAGAGAAAATCATATTAGATAGAGATGCTAGATTTACTTCAAGGTTTTGGATAACTCTTCAATCAGCTTTGGGAACTCAACTAAACTTTGGTACTGCATACTATCCTGAAACTGATAGTCAAACAGAAAGGAAAAATCAGATTTTGGAAGACCTACTTCTCATGTACTACATGGACCAACAAAATAAATGGGAAGAGTTCCTACCATTAGTAGAGTTTTCTTACAATAACACTTTTCAAACATCTTTGGGAATGACACCTTTTGAAGCATTGTATGGTAGACCATGACAAACACCTTTGAGTTGGGACAGTCTTGATGCTAGAGTAATAATTGGTCCAGATATGTTGAAGGAAATGGAAAGGAAAACTAGGGAAATTAGGCAAAGGTTGAAGGAATCTTTAGATAGGCAGAAGAGTTATGTAGACTAGAATAGGACACCAAGGGAGTTTGAGGTGGGAGAACAAGTCTTCCTAAGGGTCAAGCCACATAAGAATTCCATAAGGTTTGGGAAAAAGACTAATCTTGCACCTTGCTATGTTGGACCTTTTGAAATCTTGGAGAAGATTAATCCAGTTGCTTACTAGTTGGCCTTACTTCCCCAGTTGAGCTGAATTTATGATGTCTTCCATGTGTCACTTCTTAAAAAGTATGTGCCTGATGAGAAACATATTTTGAATTGGGATGCCTTGCAGGTCCAAGAAATGGGGGGAATAATGATAGAGCCATTTAGAATCTTGGAGAGGCGCTAGTACCAATTGCACAACAGAGAGGTTGATCACTGCAAAGTATAATTGAATTAGTATGACAAGAAGAATGCTACATGGGAGGACACTATTGAGATGCAACAGTTGTTTCTTTTTTTTTTTAGACTTATCATGAACTACAAACTCTTATATGGTTATATTAAATAAGTGCCTTGGGACGATGCACAATTTAAGGGGGGATGGATGTCATAACCCTCTTTCTCTATCTAGATAAAAACTTTCTACTATTATTGTTATTATTATATTTCATATCATTTTGTGGTTATTGTTAGTTAGAAGTGTTTTCTTTATTAAGGTTGAAACTATTTTTAATAAAAGGAATTAAGTAGTGGACACTCACACACTTGAGAACATAAATATAATTGATAAATAAATTATTTATTCCAACTATCAATTGAGCACATGTCGTAGGAGAAAATATAAGCTTCTAGAGGTAATTTCAAATTCCATATTCTTGCATGTAACTCCTCCACTATCACACCAATCAATTTTGCATGAGGATAATTTGGGAAAAGAATCTTTATTTTCAATTAATTCTTTTGATAGTGGAATTGATGCATCTTTTCTATATAATGTATGCTAACTTTCGAAAACAAGCTATGGCATTTTGATGAAAAATAATTGTGAATTATTGCAAACAATTTAATAGTAGGAAGTTTTTTGTAGGCAATTATATCGTAGGAGGTTGTTTTTTTTTGAGTCGTGAGGAGATCTTATGAAGCTAGAAGGAAGGTTTGAAGAAGGGTAGTTTGGGGAGATTAGAAGGTGATTCAACAAGCGATTTCGATCAATCGAGGTTCCCTTCTTGTCCCCTTCTTGGTTTGAAATAAATTTTATGTAAAAAAAAAGGAAGGAAGAAAGAATTCTATTTGCATGTTTCTTTTTGTTTTTATGGTGAATTTGTATAGATTTTGGATAATAGAGATTTATTTACCAGAAAAAAAGGGGGATAAAAATTTGTTTAAAGAATGGGAAATATTTTTCGCTTTGGTCCTATTTCTTCTCAAGAAAATTTTAGATTTATTAAATAAAAGAAAGAATGAGATAAAATAGGAAATATTATTTCTTCTTTAAGAAAAACATAGATTTATTTACCAAAAAAAAAGGGGATAACAATTTGTTTAAAGAATGGGAAATATTTTTCACTTTGGTCCTATTTCTTCTCAAGAAAATTTTAGATTTATTAAATAAAAGAAAGAATGAGATAGAATAGGAAATATTATTTCTTCTTTTAACAAAAAAAAGATTTATTTACCAAAAAAAAAGGGGATAAAAATTTGTTTAAAGAATGGGAAATGTTTTTCACTTTGGTCTTATTATTTCTCAAGAAAATTTTAGATTTATTAAATAAAAGAAAGAATGAGATAAAATAAGAAATATTATTTCTTCTTTTAAAAAAAAAAGATAAAGATTTAGGAAGAAGAATAATATAGTTAAATGCGTTTTAGAAAATCACATGCATAGTATTATGAGAAATCTTTTTCTCCTGAGAAATTTTTAAAATAATTTTATTTCTCCCTGTATTTAATGGTTCTTGGAATATTTCATCCTCTATATATTGTCCTCTTAGAATTAAATTATCCCTATGTGAATAACAATTATCCTTCTATGAATAAATAATATGATTAATTTTATGAAGTATTTATACCCTAAAATAATATTTGCATAATTTTTTTTTCATTTATTGGCGGTTTTCGAAGAATTTATTTGGCCGCCATTTCTTTTAATAAGGGAAGTGGGGAGCGCCCCACCCCTCCCCCCTTTAAGGCATTAAAATTTATTAATATAAATTTGATTTATATCAATCAAAATTTTATTTAACAATATTATTATTTTTTATTTTTTTTTGTGTGTATTGAATCACTAATGTAAATAGGAAATTGTTTTGTGATTGTTTAGTTATGATGAATTAACATAAAATTTGATCATCATACTTAATTTATTAAAGATAATTAAAATTTAATTATTTGATTTGAATTAACTAACATCTTGATTTGCACATTTCTTTTGTATTTGCATAGATTAGAATATAGTTGACATTTTATAATCGTATTTAATTATAATTGTGCTGAATGAGTTTAGAATTTGATTATAAAATTGTAAGTCTTTTCATCATTAAACTTAAGTCTTTAAAATGGAGTATTTCATTTGAGATTTAGTTCCTACCATTGATTGAGGCCAATCTTAGAAGGGAAATTAAATAGTGATAAGTGAGGGGTTAGCTGTTATACAACTTATACTCTTAGAGATATGCAAGTTACACAACTATTTGTTATCATGCATGCTAGCACTTATTTTGCAAGTTGCATAAATATCTTCATCATGCAAGTTACATAATTGTTGTTATCATGCAAATTACATTTTAGACTTCTCCTTTTGGGATATTAATTTCCTAGCAGTAAGTTGTTACTTTCAAGTGACTCCTTCATTTTCATAGAATTAGTATCTAGTTCAATTTGTAGTTGTAATTACATTTTCAAGTTGCATTAGAACAATGTTTATTTAAACTTTTATTAGTAGAATTTCTTAGCTAGAAAATTAAATAAGAGTTGAAACAAATACCTAGCATCATTCGGTATCTATGGTGCCTCTAGGTCATGCTTACGGGTAATGCTGTCATGTTGAACTACTGCACCTAACGCCTAATAACGCTGCAATAACAATGTCTGTGGCATCATCCCTATAAACCGTCGAGGAGTAATAAAGGCCATTTGGAAGTTAAAATCCAAGGGGCGGGTAATCTCCCTTGGATCGATAATTTAAAAAGATAAAATTTAAGAAATTAAATGTACATCAGCTCAGTAAAAACTGTAGAAAACCCCCATTAGGGATTGACTACATTTGAGGTTGGAATTTTATTTATCTTGATGTTTTCTACGGATAATATTAGGTCAAGGGTGACTCTTATTATAGGAAGTAGGACCTAGATATTTTAGGCCACAAGCAATAGGCCGCCTTGAGCCCTTTGCTTAAAGCTACCATCATGGGTAGCAACCGTAGAGAAACTATCTGGGACATTGACCCTAGAAAGCGTTGCGTACCCACCAAAATAGTTTACATTAAACCCTAGTTAGGAAATAGAACTACATACTTTACGCCTTGATCCTGTGCCAAAATAGGTATGTAGGCAGTCTATGGACATAGTTGTCCCTAGTACTTAGGCGTTCGAGGATGGGGTCTAGGATTTTGGTTAAAACAAGCAGATGGGTTGCAAAGTCCCTTGGTCTCCCAATCATAGGGTATATAATTACTAATTGAAAGACTTTAAAAAAAAAGAAATTCAACACATAATCGGAAGGAATCTTGTATGGATTCGCTTGACTTCCTGAGGCTTTAGGTGAAATTTTGAGGTGGAATTCAAGCTTGTATTATGCTATTCTATTTACTCCTAAGGATGACAACCTCAGTGCACTCCATGAGGGGAGTGTAGTTCTTAGGGAGTGACTTAGGACCCACATGGTCCCGATGAGTCTGAGTCTCTGGCCAGAGCACATCCTATCCCGAGTTGGATAGATGCCTACCCCGTTTGGGTAGATGCCTATCCTGAATTTAGATAGATGAAATATCTTGTCCCGTATGGACAAATGCCTAACCCATATGGTTATATCCTCATCCCGGATGGATGGATTCCTATTCCATTTTGATAGATGCCCAAAGTATGCAATTGAATCAAACACAATTAAGAAATTAAAAAAAAAAGAGTCAATTTTTTTGGGGTTGAGTTGAGTGGGTTATTACATCTCCTTTCCTATAAGGAATATACGAGTTTATCCTTAGATTTGCACATATTTTTTCATAATCTTTAGTTATATAGAGAAAATATTCACTGAGAAAGTTAAATATTAGTTATACAAGATAGTTTCAAGAACAACCACTTGATTAACTAATACATTATAATTTTTTTATCAAGAATAATAACTAACTAAGTGCTATTTAATAAATATAGAATGAATACTTAAGAATTGAAAACAACCAATTTCATTTCTTCAATACAAGTCCTAAATGACCTTATACCCTTTCACATATTTTTGTTTACCTACTAGATACAAGACCACCAAGGACAACTAAAAATATTATAACAATCTTGCACTTTTCTTGGATTTAAGTATCAAGACAATATCTTATTTTTTTTCTTATATCGATTAGATTCATAGTTTTAACTTTAGGAGATGGGTAACAAAATATCACAATGCCCTTTGTATATGGGTATTTGAAACATCCTTTCATTTTCAAACTGCCTACATACTTTGTATCTACTAGATTAAGATATGAGAAAATAAGGTGAACAATATATGTAGCTCTATATGAAACTATGTTTATGCAATTATATGAGTGGGTACACAACCCTTCCTAGAGATTAGTTTCCTTGGATTTTTATTCATTGGTTGCCACACATTGAGATGAAATAGAGACAAAAACCTAAAGAAAATCTACTTGCAAGCATCTAAAAGGGGTGTTTGATGTGAATTTTAAATTTAAAAGACTCTTTTATTTACCTAAAATGTATATTCAATTTATCTTTCCATAATTCTACTAGTTTTACAACCTAATACGTATTTAAAAATGCATTTTAAATTTAATTGGTTAGTCCTAAATTTATTTAAACCATACACCCCTTCACATAGCTTACAACCACACTAGTTAACCCTTATCAAATCTAAATAATTATGAAATATTTAACTTTTCCACTAAAATAATAAAGCAACAAAAATAAGAAACAACTTACGATCATTAGGAATTTATCTACAATAATATATATATTTATTACTAATTATTGTCATATTAATTAATAAATCCTTCATGAATTATAACTACAACTTAATTTATGAAATTATCTATTGAATACCATAACTCTAATAGCTTAATATCTCAAATACGCTAAAATTAGTATGTTCAAATAGATTTTTATCTAGTATAACTCAATAGATTAAACATCATGTTTTGTTTACCAAGTTCCATAACTAATATCTTAACTATAATTAACCTAGATACTCTTTTAGTATAGCTTAAAATTAATGTAAATTGAAAACATTAAACAAATATAATATCAAAGTTTTAACAACAATGTTCCAAAACTATACTAAAAGAGTATTTATCTTAATTATATTTCAAAATGAATTCCAACTTTATAAAACAATTCATAACAAAACTACATTCCACTGATTATCAAGATGATAACATCTTAATAACAACACATAGGCTATTATAGTATTATTTGGGTTTCAGAAAGATGTTATTTTTGTTTGGGTTTTGTGTCCCTGTAAAACCTATTTTACTCCAATAAAAGACAATGTATAGGCTATTATAGTATACAATTATAGATAAATTTTGATAATAATTTCAAAAAGAAAAATGTCAAGTCAATAAGTAGTCTAATTAAATGAATATTAAATTAACAACTAAACATTACTAAAATAAACAACTCTTTAACTTTAGCATCTAATACAAAAAAATTCAATAAACCTAAACTATAACGATCACTTCATTGCTTAGTAAAACTATGAAAACAAGGTCATGTAGCGCGAAGGGAGAGAGAGAGGCAGGAGCGGTGTTGGGGATTCTGTTAGTGGAGATGCTATGGGAGGCAATGATGACCCAGATCCAAATGAGTGGTGGAGGTTCTTTGGTGGTCCCTGCACCCTGCCTTGGGCTGTTGCATGCTTGGATTGGTGTGGGGAAGCAACTTCTTTCTGGGGTTTCTCACTCTCTGGCTCTTCATGAAGGGTTCTTGTTTTGGATGTGTTTGGTGTTTGTTGTCGTGCGAGATTTGCCATTCTAGATGTGTCTAGTTTTTGCTACAGTGCGAGATCTGTGTTCAACGTGTGGTAGTGGGTGTCCACTTCAAATGCAATTGGTGATTGTTGTTGAGTCAGTTTTTCCCTTAGCGGGTGGGTCATCCCTTTGTTTGTGTTATTGATTGGGGGGACTCTGATGATAGGGATCTCCTGCTTCCTTGGTAGGTTCCTTTCCGGGTCAGTGTTCTGACTATGTTCGGGCCCCATGGATTGGTGCTTCCCCTCTCGGAGGTGCGGTGGGGTTTTTGGTTTGGTTCATACCCCTAATCTTATTGGCTTGCTTGCTTCCTTTGTGGGCTTTCGCCATCCTACCTTTGGTTTTTCCCTTTGCATCATTATGAAGATTATTTCCATTCCTATAGAGGTGGAGTAGATTATGTTGGAAAATTCTAGGGTTTGGATGTTTTGGAGACTTCTATCCTCGTTCTATGTGATTATCTTGTTGGATATGTTTCCTATTGAGGTGGAGACATCTTTTGTAGACAAAGATGGTAGCTCTTTTTTTGTGGAGTTGGTTTTGGATAGTGGCTGCTCTCTTTTTGGGTGGCTTTGGGTTTGGTTTCCCCCTAATTGGATTAATGTCTTTATTCTGGAGCTGGAGAAGTTTCTTGCCTATTTAAGGCCCATTGATTTGACATGGACCTTCTATGATTTCTTTTCTTATTCTCTGGTGGGGGTTTCTACTGTTCCTCTAGCCCATTTTTTCGAACCCCAAATATGGTGCTTTGCTCTCCTGTGGAGGTGGAGAGGCTTCTTGGAATTTAGGTTGTGGGGAAGCTGGTGGGGCAAACAATTTTCTCTCCTTCTTAGCCTATTGAGGTGGCTTTCTCTCCTATTGAGGTGGGGAGATGGTGTGAGGGATTTGTCTAGCTGTTGTTTATGTTGTTGGTTGAGGGAGCCTACCAAAACCCTCATGTCTTTTTTGGCAGTTGGTTGTGGGTGCTCGTTCTACACCCTATGTCCTAGATTGTACCTTCAGGATATGTTGTTGTTATCTGGGTTTAGTCTGGTTGTGGGAACCTTGTAAAACCCACTTTTTTAGGTTGTGGGAGCCTTGTAAAACCCAATCTCATGGTTGAGGGAGCCTGGAAAAACCCTATGTTTTTTGTTTTTATGGACAACCTGGATGCTGATAGTTTTCAAGGACCTAGTCTAGCTAGTGTTTGTTTTTGGTTAGTATCAAGGTTGGTTGGGTTGTTCGGCTTGTAGATTATGTTACATGTTATGGGAGCATGGGAAAACACTTCTTGTTCACTGAGGGTGCCTAAAAAATCCTCATTCTATGTTCTTTGAAGTCTCGCGTTTGTTGACTTTGAATGTCTGTTGTGACCAACCTAGTTTGTAATATTTAACTCTATTGTTTAGCTAGTGTTTGTTTGTTTGTGGTTGCTTTGTTTTTCTATTTATTTTTTGTGCACCCTTTGGGTTTTGAGATCTAGATGCCCATAAGTCTAGAAGGTTTGAGGTACTTTCAAAAACTTATGGTTCACTGCTGTGTAGTCTAATCCATTTTTCGATGGCAACTTGCTGATTGTAATGGGTTTCAGGCCCCCATGAAAACCTGTTTATCCTAATCCAAAACTATGAAAACATATTTACATGATTTTCAAGACTATCAAAATGATAAAACCATATTTTTAAACAAAATAGAAATTAATATTATTAAAAAGATAATAATTTAATAATTGAATTTTTTAATTAAGATTATTATCATTGATTATAACTTTATATCTATACAAAAAAACCTTTCTTACAATAATCAAAGCAATATGATTTGATAACTATGACAACTAATACTATTAAAGTGATAATAAAAGGATATCTAGACAAAAAAATGACAATAAATTCATATCTAAAAATTGAGTATTAACATATTGATTGGACCAATTCTTCTAAAGGAAATCCAGGTTGGTTAGGTGGGGGTGGAGTCATTCGTGACCACAGGGGTAATTTGATCCCTGCCTATATGATCAATTTGGAAACATAAACTTCTAGCATTGTGAAGATGGCAACGATCTATTATGAGTTAGTTATTGTGAATGATAGAAGGTAAAATCAAATAATGATAGAAGGTTATTAAAAAAACATCATCTCAATGCTCAAAAATGAAGCCAAACTCGAGTGGAAGTGTGAACACCCTATTGCCAAGTGTCAAGACCTTATTTTCAGGATGAGCCACATACATATTTGTCATACAAGGAAGGAAGAAAATAAAGTTCTAGACAATTTGAAAATATGGATGGGTATTTATGATATCTCAAATATGACTTGTGTGGCTATATTTGGGGACACAAAGACACATGATGGAGTATAATCGAAGGACTACCTTTTCTATTACTATTGTTGGCCTTTTGGCCAATCTTTTATTTTATTTGTGGCAAACACCTCTTTCAAACAATAGTGTTACTTTCCCCAACTGATGCAGAAGCCTACCCAAAACTCCTAATAGCCAACCCAAATCAGGTTAGGCTAGTGACCCTTCAACTACTCACAAGGGCCCTACAAGGAAGGACTCTAGACCTTGGATGAAACTACACACACATTCCCTAATCTTAGGCCTACTCAAGATAAGGAACAGGCTTCAACACTTCAAATAGGCTTTATCGATGATCCCCACTCCTTGGGATTTGGAATTTGGTCAACACACAACATGTAAGACCTTTTTCAAGCACTGGTTTTGATCTTGGGCATCAAATCCTTATACCTCCTTTGTAAACCTACTCCTTCGGCTAGTAGCCCTTCTAGACTGGTGTTTTGGCCTTAAATAAAAAATATTCCACACACCCATACAAAAAAATTAGCATTTTAGACACCTTTCAGAAGATATAATGGTCCCCAAAATTGTTTGGTCAGATCTACAAATATAAGGTCAGCTCCTTCAGAGGCTAAGAGACCTAATAGGGGCAATTAGCCCTATTTTCTATAGCAACTACCTTTTCCGGTAGACCAAATGAAAAATAAAATTAATAGGCATGTGGGGGGTAGTTAGAAACTTCTAATTCCAGGGTTTCATGCCTAGAATCCATCGCTAAGACAAATTATGATGACTGTCTTAAAACATGTCCTAGGTAGTCACGTAGAGATGCCTACCTAAATCTGTTCTTTTCTCCACACAACAAAATCTTCCCTGCAAAAAAAACATGAAACTAATAAAATAAAAAGGCTTATCCTACATCTCTCCAAAGGAAGAGTCTTCTAATGGACTGGAGTGCAAGATAAAGCCATTTTGGTTCAAAACCCTCTCCAAACCCTAAATTTTTGGGTCACGGTTAGTAAAATGAAGGTTTCTCTCTACTCCCGAATAGTTAAGACCTTAGACCACCACCAAAAGAAAGATAGTTCATCCTCCTATCTACTTCATGGATTTTGGGATTCAATTAAATTTGTACAATTACGTACAACACCTGCAAACTCAGAATTTTTGGGAAAACTGAATTATTTTGAGTATTATTACTTCATAAACTCTAAATTCAATATCAAAAAGCTTGGGAATTGAGCCCAAAAGGCTTATAAAACTCTCCAATGGTTTCCCACTGAATTTGAAGTAGGCTGGAGCCATTGAAAGGCTTCCCCAACTAAATTACAAAAAGTTGCATTTTACAAAAGTTGCATTTTTGCAATTTTGCACAAAAGGTTGTCATACTTCCTAAGGTTGGGATCCACACACATGGACCAAAAAAAAACACACAAACATGTCTAAAACCTATTAAACATGAATCTAAACCACCCACTACCCTTTTTTACCACATTGTCCCCAATGGCTTCTAAATTGGCTAATTGGTGACATGGGCCTACATGGTGGGGTTTATTTGCATACATGAAACACAAGACATACTAAAAAATCCTAATGATCCTATCTTTATCCTTAAGGTCATGGATAGCTTGTTGATCAGGTGCCCCTGCACCATACTGCCCGGGAGAAGAGATCTCAAGCCCACTTGAGATCAGGGTTTGTAAATCTACACCATGATTGGATATTTGCTCACTTGTCATCCAAACTACCTCAGAGTCTGGTTTATTGTGCCAAGCCACCAAGTACTCCTTGTTCCTTGTCTTCTTTGTGACTCTAGTGTTAATCACTTTGCTCAACTTAGGTGATTCCTGCCTTGGAATGTCATTGCCTTTTGCAATCTGTATTGG
Source organism: Cryptomeria japonica (assembly GCF_030272615.1). Classification (NCBI taxonomy): domain Eukaryota; kingdom Viridiplantae; phylum Streptophyta; class Pinopsida; order Cupressales; family Cupressaceae; genus Cryptomeria; species Cryptomeria japonica. Next base: position 331,791,237 of record NC_081405.1, on the reverse strand, counting down.
TTCCTCTTCTTCATTGTTAGTACCTCTGAAAAGTGTAATATCACACACATTAAAAATAGGTGATAATCCAAGATTAGGAGAAAGTTGGATCTCATAGGCATTTTTTCCACACTTCTTCACTATTTGACTTGGTCCAATCTTCCTCTGCATGAGTTTGGTGTATTTACCTTTCGGTAGTCTTTCCTTCTTCAAATGTACCCATACCAAATCCCTAACTCTAAATTGTACATCTCTCTTTTTCTTATTAGCATGAGCTTTATACTTCACTACAGATTGTTGGAGATGAGTCTTGACTTGTTCATGCACTTCTATAATGGCTAATGCAAAGGCTTCACCATTTGTACTAATGGCTTCTTCTTTGGGTAAATGTCTTAACTCCAACACTCCCCTTGGCTGTATGCCATAAAAAATCTGAAAAGGAGATTTACTGGTACTTCTACTTATGGTGTCATTGTATGAGAATTCTACCTATGACAAAATGTTATCCACCTGAAATATCTTGTTGAAGTCTTGTAAGGAAAGGACTGGTTGTTCTGCAACCTTCTTCTTCAACGTCTCAAATGGATCATCTAACTCTTTGGTCCAACTGAATCTGCACTTTTGTCCTCCCTTTATGGTGTTAAGCATGGGTGCACAAACATGACCGAATCCTCTTATGATTTTCCTATAAAAAGTTGCTAAACCATGGAAACTTCGGACATCATTCATAGTTCTAGGTGTAGGCCAAGACAATATAGCACTCACCTTCTCTTGATCCATTTTCAACTCACCTTGTGAGATTACAAAACCCAAGTAGATGATCTCTTCCTGCATGAACAAATACTTCTCCAAATTGATCATTAGTTGCTCTTCATGTAACCTCTTGAGAACCATATCTATGTGGCTGAGGCACTCTTCCCTTGTGTGACTAAAGATCAAGATATCATCTAGGTATACTATGACAAATTTTCCTATGAATTCCAACAAGACTTCATTCATTAACCTCATAAAGGTACTAGGTGTGTTGGATAACCCAAATGGCATGACTTTCCATTCATATAACCCCTCGTTAGTTTTAAAAGTTGTTTTCCATTCATCCCCTGGCCTTATTCTAATTTGATGGTATCCACTTTTTAGATCCATTTTTGTAAAATATTTAGCACTCCCTAAGCAATCAAGCAAATCCTCTATTCTAGGGATTGGGAACCTATACCTTATGGTTATCTTTTTGATGGCTCTTGAGTTTGTATAAATCCTTTAAGTGCCTTCTTTCTTGGGTGCAAGGACTGTTGGTACTGCACATGGGCTTAGACTTTTGCCAATCAGTCCTGATTCAAGCAATTCTTCAATCTGCCTTGCCATTTTTTTGCATTCTGGTTTGGAGTGAGCTTGTAGGTTGCTTTGTTTGGAAAGGTAGATCCAGGGATCAGATTTATGCAATGACTGATGTCCCTCACCGGTGGTAGGGATCATGGCATTCCATCTGAGATGGTGCCTTGATGCTTATCAAGCAAATATCTAACTTTTGGTTCTAGGTGTTTTGGTCCTCCTTCTTTCTCTTCTGCAAACTACTCTTTCCTTGTCACCTTTGGGCTAGGCATGAGGGCATAGCAAACTACACCTTTCTCTACAATCTCCTTCACGAACTATTTACCTTCTATCATTAGCACTCTTGTATCCTTCCCTTTTGATTCCACCTCTTCCTCTATAAGAGGCAAGAGTTCTATCACCTTACCATCCTTGGTGATTGAGTAGGTGTTTCTCAACCCATCATGATGAGCTTTCAAGTCATACTGCCATGGTCTCCCAATTAAGAGATGACATGCATCCATTTTGGCTATGTCAAATAGCAATCTATCCTTGTAAGACCCAATCTGAAACTCCACCCATGCCTGCTCTTCCACCACTGCTTGTTGACCTTGGGTGAGCCATGAAACCTTATAGGGATATAGGTGAGGCTACTTCCTAATTTTTAGCTTCTCTACCATTTCAAGTGATACAAAATTTTTTAGTGGAACCAGAGTCTCTCAGAACCTTGCATACCTTTCCTCCTTCCTTGCAAGTGGTTTTTAAAAGAGATTTTCTTTGTGTAGGCTCCTTGTCAGGTACTTTCATGGTGGTTACTGCTCTCCTCATCATCAGAGCCTCTCCTCTTTCAGGATATCCATAACTATCAGGGACATTTACACTTTGATAAGTGCTTGCACTTGCCACCCTTTGACAATTGGATTCCTACACCAAATTGCTTCTCCTTTCTTCCATGGAGCTAGAAGCCTTCTTCGGACACCTATTGGCCATATGTCCTTCTTGATTATAGTTGTAGCATCTAGGAGGTCCTCTATCTTGGGACATCCCTCTAGAGGGTGGTCTTCTACCCCTAAAGATTCCTCTTGGATTGTAGCCTCCTCCTTGATTGTAACTGCTCTCTCCTCTATTGCCTTCTTGATTTGAGTCTCCCTGATAACCAAATCCATTTCCTCTACCTCTAAAAGGGCCTCTTCCTCCTCTTTGTTGTCTCCCTTTACCTCTACCATTTTGATCCTGCCTTCTCTTCAACTTCTCCTCCACTTTGAGTGCCAATTGAAAGCACTTTTGGACTGTCTCCGAGGTGTGGAGATTCAAGTCTTCTTGGATTGTAAATCTCAACCCATTGAGATACCTTGCCACCTTCTCATCTTCACTCTCTTTCACCTTATTCCTCACACACAACTTCATGAAATCCTCGGTATAGGAACTCATGTCCATCTCCTTTTGTTTCAAATTTTGCCTCTTCCTATGTAATTGGATATTGTAATCCATTGGGACATATGCTTCTTTCACCAAAGCAATCATCTTCTTCCATGTAGCTAATCTTCTCTTTCCCTCTTTCATTCGCTCATCTTGGATGAAAGTCCACCAAGTTAGTGCAACCCCTTTCATTTTGGATTGGACCATCTTCACCCTTTGGTGGTCCAGTATGTCTTCACTTTCAAAAAAATTATCCAAGGAGTCTATCCACTCCATCACTGTGTCAGGCCCCATCTTGCCTGCAAATACTGGTAGATCCATCTTCACATCCATTGTTATTCTTTCCACGGACTTGAGGACACTCATCAAGGGTCTCTAGTCTGTAGGTACCTCTAGCTCCTCCTGCATAGGGATCTCCTCTTAATCCCCTTCTTCTCCAAAGTCTTTCTCTCCCCTCTCCACTCTGTCCTTCAACCGACCCATCTCATTTCTCAAGGCCTGATTCTCAACCCTTACTGCTCTTCTCTCTATCATCTGCTTCTTCACCTAGACATTCAACTCAGCATTGGTCATTCTTGAAGGTGCCTCATGGGATCCTTGTTCTTCTGAAATCTTGTCTTCTCCTTCTCTTCCAAAGGACACTCCTTTTCTTTGATACCACTTGATGCAGAGGCCTACCCAAAACTCCTAATAGCCAGCCCAAATCAGGTTAGGCTAGTGACCCTTCAACTACTCACAAGGGCCCTCCAAGGAAGGACTCTACACCTTTGATGAAACTACACACACATCCCTAGTCTTAGGCCTACTCAAGAAGAGTAACAGGCTTCAACTCTTCAAACATGCTTTATCGGTAAGATGAGTAAAAGGCCTCAACTCTTCAAACATGCTTTACCAGTGATCTCCACTCCTTGGGATTTGGAATTTGGTCAACACACAACATCTAAGACCTCTTTCAAGCACTAGTTTTGATCTTGGGCATTAAATCCTTATACCTCCTTTGTAAACCTACCCCTCTAGCTAGTAGCCCTTTTGGACCAGTGTTTTGGCCTTAACTCAAAAATATTCCACACACCCATACAAACAACTTAGCATTTTGGACACCCTTTTGGAAGATATACTGATCCCAAATATTGTTTTGTCAGATTTACAAATATAAGGTCTACTCCTTCAGAGGCTAAGAGACCTAATAGGGGCAATTAGCCCTATTTTCCAAAGCAACTACCTTTTCCAGTAGACAAAATGAAATATATATATATAAGAGGAATGTGGCAGGTAGTGAGAAACTTCTAATTCTAGAGTTGTACACCTGGAATCCATCGCTAAGACAAATTATGGCGATTGTCCTAAAACTTGTCCTAGGTAGTCACATAGAGATGCCTACTGAAATTTGTTCTTTTCTGCACACAAAAAAATATTCCCTGCAACAAAACATGAAAAAGCTAAAATAAAAATGCTTATCCTGCATCCCTCCAAAGGAAGAGTCTTCTAATAGACTGGAGTGCAAGATAAAACCATTTTGGTTCAAAACCCTCTCTAAACCCTAAATTTCTGGGTCATGCTCAGTAAAATGAAGGTTTCTCTCTACTCCTAGACAATTAAGACCTCAGAACACCAAAAAAATAAAAATATTTCATCCTCCTATCTACTTCATGGATGGTGGGATTCAATTAAATTCGTACAATCATGTACGACACCTGCAAACTCAAAATTTCTGGGAAAACTAAATTGTTTTGAGTATTATTGCTTCATAAACTCCAAATCCAACATCAACAACCTTTGGAATCAATCCAATAGGGATTATATAGCTCTCCAATGTTTTCCTATTGAATTTGGAGTAGGTTGGAGCCATTGAAAGGCTTCCCCAACCGAATTACAAAAAGTCGCTCTTTTGCACTCAAAAGTTGCATTTTTGCAATTTTGCACAAAAAGTTGTTATACTTCCTAAGGTTGGGACCCACACACATGGACCAAACAAAAACACACAAAACATATCTAATACCTATTAAAATGAATCTAAACTACCTACTACCCCTTTTTACCACATTTTCCCCATTGGCTTCTCAAATTGCCTAATTGGTGACATGGGCTTACATGGTGCGGTTTATTTGCATACATGAAACACAAGACACACTAACACATCCTAATGATCCTATTCTTCATCCTTAGGGTCATGAATATATTTTTGATGAGGTGTCACTGCACCACCAACCCTTTTTTAGTGTTGTCTTTTCATACTACTAGTTTTTGTTCTGCTCATCTGATTTATACTTCTAATCTCTCTATGATTACAATGGGAGGTGATCTTATACAATTGAGCCAGATAGTTGTGAGGAGTTTTAAAATAATATCAAGTTCTGATTGAAAGTGGTCAAGGGTATCCTTATAGACTATGTGGAAGGAATGCATGACTTTGATCTCGAGCTTTCAAAATCTCACCTGACATAATCTCTTCTATAACTGATTTACCATATGAGGGAATAAATTTTCCAAAGAAGCCAAAAGGGTCCTATAAGGATGAATTTAAGATAATTTTCAAGCCTAGTGAAGGGATCCCAGTGTTGTAGAGCAGGTATAATAGGGAGGACCTCCTTTGAATTTGGAAGGATGCAACCTTGTTACTTATGAATTACTTCACTCTAGATGGGTTTTTAAAAATGTTCCATACCCAACTCTTCCCTATGCATATCCACTTTAGGTATGGCATAAAAATGAATTTTCCCTATTGGGTTTGTTCTTCTTTTGACTCACTCGGTTGCTAGGGCCAAGTCCAAAAATTCCCTTCCCCTTTACCAAGGGTTGATTCTTAGGCTTTACAACTTTCATTTGGATTTATCCTTGTCTAGTTGGCCTCCATTATTTTCTCCTTGCCCCTTATCAGATTCTAATATAGTGGTGGAGCTCTCTAGTGCCCATATTATGAGACATGACCCTAATATTGCTTCTTCATCTAAGCCCAAGTTAGTTCCTACCCAGTTCAAACCTATCAAAGGAGCGAAATAGAAAATATCCTCTAACCCTCCCTCTAAGGAAGTGGAGTTGTTAGGATTGGATGAGGAGGAGGCTTTTGAGGAATCTAATTCCTCTAGCCTTGAAATTTGACTGGTCTCCTATAGCCTCTTAGGAGGTTGATCAAGATGTCTCCAACCTTGTTCTCGCCCCTCCCTCCTCCCCCCACTTTTTATGCTAAGGTGTAAAGGTTGGGAAAGATTATTGGGTGGAAAAATTTGGTTACTAAGTGGATCTTCTCATAGTTTATTGTGGATATAAGAAATAATAAGCTTGAGGCAATAGTAGAGACAGGTGCTAGGGTTGATAACTGGGTGATGGAGGAAAATGATGAATGGGTTTAGAAGGCTACTAGAAATAGGGTTCAAAAATTAGAGAATTGGGAAAAGGTTGAGAGGATGCTGAATGACCTTAGTGAAAAATTAACTTAGAGGGATGAGAGTAAGGAAATGGCAGAGCTGAAGGAAAGTCAAGATATCTAGAGGCAAAAAATTGAGGAAATTGATCACAGTCCAAAGAAAAGAGAAAGAGACATGATATGTCTCCCTCTGCTATGATGGAGGCCCCTACCTTAGCAATTAAAGTTGTAGTCTAGATTTTGGTACTCCAACCTCTGTTAAGGATTCTAACAAAAACAAATTATTTTCCTAACAAAGTCATTGGACTGTGTAAATATTGACAAGAGTGTAATGCCTCCACCCAATAGACCATCCCTTAATGTCTTTTGTGGGTGGTTGGTTGGTTTTTGTTCTTTGGTTTTGTCTTTAGTTTTTGTCTAGTTCTTTGGTGGTTCCTCGCCAGTGTTGATGTTTTTGTTATTTTACTAGGTTCTCATTCCTCATGTGCCTTGGGTATTTTTGTTTAGTGATTATGTAAAGGTTTGAGCCTATCCCATTTTTTTAAATTAAAACATATTGATTCAACCATCAACAAGAACCCATAAAACGAGAAAATGCATATATTTAAAAGTTATTATTTCATGTCAAAACACTTTAGGTATCCAAAAGCAATGTGAAGGAGAATATGACTAGATGTGTATCATGCGCTATACATTAAATCTTATAATATTTTTATACTAAACCAATATTGCCTATTTAATTGTTAAAGATAAAATAAATCAATACTATTACTAACTAGAACATCGTAACCCTAAATCACTAAATTTCATCAAAATAAAACCTTCATCCATTTCCTACCAACCTAGATAATTTATAAATTAAGTTTTTTTATTTGAATAATCTTCTCAATAAGTAATACCTTTAAACTCATAAAATTACTTTAGTATATTTTCATAGAATTTGTACATTTAATAATAATTTTAATATGTCTATAATTGTGTTTTTAAATTCTCTATTAATAATAAAATAAATTATTCACATAATAAATATTTACTAGACACTAAAACCATTCAAAATTTCTATGATTCAATAAACTCATATTAGATATTTCCCAGTCAACACTAACCCTCATAATCCTAATAATAGTGTTTTATTCTAGATGAAAATTCCATTTCAAGAGAACATATTAAATATGTGATATTTGTACAATATGTATGAATGTAAGTAAAATACCAAAATACTATATAAGTCTAGCCAATCTGAGTCATAAATCTATCAAAATAAGGATGAAGAAGTGAGACGAGATCTAAATGAATATTTTTGATATATATTTTTTTTGTTATTAAGTGAAACATAACATTAAATATGGCATGTTAATAATTTTGTATAAAATCATATATATTTGGTGTATTTGTGTAGCAATATATATATATTGGAAGTAAGTTGTTTTATTGATTTCATTCTATTTAAATGTTCATAATTAGGATTCTCATGCCATGGGCATGTTGGTTGGAACTATAATTCCTCCCACATTGCATGAGAAGAGTTGTAGTCTTGTGTAATCTTGCATGAAGATAAAAATATTATTTCTAAATATAGATTTACATGGTCATACATGACTGTTCTATGTGTTTGTTTTCTTCATTAAAACATTCTTTGAAATTCTCTAAGACCTCTATATAAAGAGGTAAAATGTAATTCATTTTTATCTAAGATTTCCCATCACTTGATATGATCATGTAATTCCTTGAATTAATGAAATATTATTATGTGGTAAATTATTTGTATTTTCCAATGTCTTCATGCAACAATTTGAAGATTAGTGTTATGCAATAGTTACCACCCATGGTTGAAGCCACCAGAATTTTTGTGAAAAAAGAAAAGTGGGCACAATTTGAGCAAGAGGAATTTACAATAGGAACACAAAAAAGGCGCATTTAAAAATTTAAACATAACCCTATAGAAAAGTCAACTTATAAGTCTCTAAAAAAATCTTATGTTGATTTATTGGTTTTGAAGAAACATTAGAAAATTATACTTGGCAAAGTCAATTTCATAAAATGAATGATGTGAGGGAATGAGACCTAAAAGTAGGCACACAATTTGCAAGTGGCCAAAGAAAACGTAAAATTTAAATGGGTTTTCCAAGACACCAAATGAATTTAGCATGGATTTTTAGGTTACAAAAGTAAGGCCCCATAATTTGTATTTTGTAAGATATTTAATTATAAATTGTAAACAAGCTAAGGAAGCCTACAACTGAAAGGTTGTTACCATCTAGAATGTAGTGTAGGGAATATTATAGGTTGCAATGAGTATTTAGAAGTGCACACAAGTAGGAAAATTCTACTATGAGAAATAATGGGGTAAGGTGTGGAGGTATATTGCAATTTACATATGTAAATTTCAAAGAACAAATGGACAATGTGATGTAGGCTCACTGAGAGTTATGTATACATAAGGTTGAACAATGAGCTTATAAAATTGAACTTAGATCATATAAACATAAAATTTTAACATTAAGGAACAAAGAAATGGTCTATTAGAAATAGAAGTTACAAGACTAAGAAAAATATTTTCAATGAGGCCAATTAATATGGGGTCTTAATTAGCAATGAGATATATAGGTAGAAAAATGAGTTTAGGTGAGAGAAAAATATTATTTATAGTTGGAAATTTATTTCTTTTACATGAATAATAGGAATTCATAGTATCTTGAATGAGAAGTACAACACAAGAAAGGAAAGAAAGGCGATTATGCATGCAGAAATATAAATGATGTACAAACATGAGGACTAAAGGAAATTAGTAATTTAGAGTCCTCATGGCTCCCTTCCTTCAACCTTCTTACTACACCCCTTAATATCATGTTTTTTATTAGAGTAAAATAGGTTTTACAAGGACCTAAAACCCAAACAAAAATGATCAATTAGCAAAGACAAACCAAACACCAAGCCACAATAGGATAGTAGCAACAAAACAATAGAAAACAAGGTTTACCAATCTAGAGATTATACAATATTGTTCAACATTTGAACAATATTAACATTTTTATCAATAAAATCCTATTTATCTCAACAAGGTCCTCCATATCACTGGCATTGACTTGCTTACCTTTATCACTATTGCATGCGTGAGCTTATGGTCCCTGATTGGTCTAGGTATCACCTTACAGAATAGACACCTTCTCATTGCCCTTTCCATATACTGAGATGGAGGGAGAAGAATGAGTAGCCAAGGGGGAGACATTGAGGGATTAATCTTTTTTATTAAGTCTCTGAAGACCCTTTGCTCTATTGATCATGTATGTTTTGCTAATTGCAATAATAGCTTTCAGATTCTCATTAACCTTATCCAAAGCCACCTTCAAGTTCAAAATTTTTTCTTCATATCATGTTATTTTATGTTATATTAACTGATCTCCTTCTTCAATTTTTGGATGCCTCCTAGCTTAATGATATTAACATTCCAATTTTTCATTTTCTAAGGATTGATTTAGCCTCTTTAATCATTGTCCATACTATCTATGCCTACATTGTGGCAATAATAACATTTCTAATATTGCATTTAGTAATATTTTCCTTATGGTAGAAGGCAAGCCTTGGACTTAATATCTCAATTATGAGGGTATTTCCTTCTTATTTAAATGATGCTTCACTATTTTTTATTGCCCCTACTCTCACTACAAGATGGTGGGTTTAGATACTTCATGACAAACAAACTTTCCTAACCACTTGATTGTTGACAAGTTATCATACTCCAAGGTTTCTTGCACCTTCTCCAGATTTTGATAGGCTCTTTGTGACAGTTGTTCACATGGAAGGTCCCTTTAATTTTAAACCCAAAACTATCAAGGAGTGTGATAGCAAAACTCTTGCACCTCTTCGCAATCAAATTTCATTGAATGTCTAGCTTGTTCAATTAGACACTCTCTCCATCTGAGGTGGATCAAGTTGAGGTTATCGTAGAAAGGAAAGGAGAGGAAAATCCTTCATTTTAGATAAATAGTAAATTGTGTTTTCAATACGCACACTTCTCTAACGTTTATTTTAAAATAATCTAATGTACAAGTTCAAGCATTAAAATCATTAACACATAACTAAAGAAAAATCCCTCCCTCTAGTCTTTACATTTTCATTAAGTTACATATTGCTATTATAAAATACAATTCAATTTAAAACAGTATTATAATTGTATTTTATAATGATTTTAATATTTAAAAAACTGTATTTTTTTTAATATTATATCTAACAAAATATTAATTTTATTTACCATTTATTTGAACAAAGCAAACCATTACAGTTATATAAACGAAAAAGAAAGTACACAAAATATCTTTGAGGTGTCGAATTCTTTGTATTGAAGAACAAAAAGTATTGTAACATGACTTTAAAAATAATAATTATTTAATAATAAATGACACAATTAATTATATCCTTTACATTGCTTGTTGTGCAAATAATTATGAAGCAACAAATGAGGATCAAGAAGTGAGAGGAGGATCCAAACTAAGATGGTGGCAAGTGCAGGGCTTGAGATTTCTAGGTTTAGAATTTTCCAGTTTCAGGTAGTATGGTATGTATTTTTCCACAAATACTTCATCAACATGCTTATACTTGGCATTCTCCTTCCTTTCACACTTCTCCCAATCTTTGCTCCTCAAATTCTCCAAAACACATCTAATGAATAGCCTTGCTTTGCTGCACATAATCATGAGAGAAACCAAGGTTTGTCTGGGTCTCTTGCAGTAAAGCTCAGGCAAAGCAAGAACTGACCCAATTTTTATTTCTTCCAACCAGTCCATATGTCGTTTGATTAGGTCTGAAGTTTCTTTCACTTGAATAAATGCATCTTTCACTGCCTCTAATCGCCTGCTTCGCTTTATATGCTCAGGAGTAGGAGAAAATTCAAGATCTATGTTTGTAACCTTAAAATCTTCATAATTCTCAACATTCATTGGCTGATTCAAATCTTGTTGGGTGAGATTTTTATTATCATCATTATTGCCTTGATAGTCATTATATGAATCATTTAAGCGGCGATGGAGGATGTCTAAGTTAGTTGTGTTGAAGTTATGGTGGGTATGGAAATACCAACAGAAGAAGAAATTGTATTCGCTTATGAAGATCATGGCGAAAGGGCTCGGTGTATTTGCCATAACATTTGCATCGTCATCTCCATTCTGTTTTCCACTGCAATTCTCATTTGGGTTCATTTTTTTCTTCTTGTGTTTTCCTCCAACTGTTTGCTGATATCTGAATGTTGTTGTCTAATGGTAGGCACAGCATTTGATCTATTTATACATTCTTAGAGGCACGTCTCCTCTAAATCAGACCTTTTGATAAAGAAAAATAAAACATTATTAGTTAAGATTTTAACGTGCTAATATTACTACATCAGAAGAACAAATCCTGAATAAATGTTTTTTAGCTTGTTTATTCCTAAAGAACTAGTTTACAGATAACTCGTCCATCAAACACAAATGTATTAAGGAAATGATCGAGATCACAAAAAAATGCACGGAGGACTGGTTGCTTGTAATATGAAAGAGGGCGTATGTAATATTTTGTTAAATTTCTTTATGTTATTGTACTGTAATTTCACCCTCTATATATGAATTTATAATGAATGAAACATAACATTTAATATGCCATGTTAATTTGCATAAATTCATATATATTTGGTGTATTTATATAGCACTAAATATATTTTTTATTTATTGGAATTAGTTTGTCCTAATGATTTCATTTTATTTAAATGTTTATACTTTGGATTGTCATGTCACTGTCATTTTGGTTGGAACTGGAATTCCTCCCACATTGTATGGGAAGAGCTGCATCCTTGTGCAATCTTGCATGAAGATAAAAATATAATTTTTAAATATAGATTTGCATAGCCATGCATGACTATTCTCCGTGTTTGTTATTTGCATGAAAGCAATCTCTTAAATTCTTCATTTGATATCAAAGCTCAAAGCTCAATCAATCGTGTTTGCTAGAGTAAATTGCTAAAGAGGAGAAGATCAGCGTTGCAATCAGAAGATCGAGGACAAGCTGTGAAGTTGCAAGTAAGGATCACAGCTACATCATTTCTCATTACCCAGAAGGAAGATCACAAGTGAAAGCAAAATTGAGTGTTTAAAAGAGAGCGTAGGAGAACATACAAGAATTCCTGTAGGAATTTGAAGATCTGTGTTATGCATTAGCTACAGCTCAAGGTTGAAGCCGCTGGACCTCTTGTGGAAAAAAGAATATGGGCACAATTTGAGCAAGAGGAATTCACACGAGGAACACAAAATATGCACACTTAAAGAAAATTAAACATAGACCCTATAGAAAATTCAAGGTATAAGTTTATAGATAAATTATTGTGTAGATTTATGGGCTTTGAAGACACATTAAAAATTTATATTTGGCAAAGTCAATTTCATAAAATGAATGATATAAGGGCATGGGATCCGAAAGTAGAGACACAATTTACAAGCGGCCAAAGAAAAAGTAAAATTTAAATGGGTCTTGCCACACATCATATGAATTTAGAATGGAATTTTAGGGCAGAAAAGTAAGGACCCACAATTTATGTTTTGTAAGATAATTTTAATTTGTAAACAAGCTAAGGAAGTGTACAACTAAAACGGTGTTAAGGTCTAGAATGTAGCCTAGGGAATATTATAGATTGCATGGGGAATGTAGAAGTGCATATGAGTAGGATAATTCTAGCATGAGAAATGATGGGGTGGAGTGTGGAGCTACGTTGCAATTTTAACCATGTAAATATGGACACTTCAATATGGGTATATTGAAATTTATGTATAAATGGGATTGAACAATGAGACTATATGAAATACACTTAGAAAATTAAACATAGATCTTATAAAAATAAAATTTTAACATTAAGGCATTAATGAAATGATCTATTAGAAAAATAAGTTACAACACTAAGAATCATATTTTCAATGAGATCCATTAATACGAGGTCTTAAATAGTGATGGCATATAGATGGAAAGGTCACTAGTGAGGGAATGAAACTAATGAGTTTAGGTGAAAAAGCAAAATTATTTATAGTTAGGGATGTGTTTCTCTTACATGAATAATATGAATTCATACTATTTTCAATGAGAAGCCCAAAATAAGAAAGCAAAGAAATGAGAAAATGTATGAAGAAATATAAAAGATGAACAAACACATGTGCACATGTACACGATACAACATGAAAACAAAAGGAAACAAATAATTTAGAGTACTCTCTGGGCTCCCTTCATTCAACCCTCTTACTAGACCCCTTAATATCATGCTAGTCTACATTAGATTACCTGTTATCTCTCTTCAATTTAGAAAACATAGACTACCTATTAAATCCCTCTTCAATTTGGGATGTTTCCTATCTTGAAGATATTGACAATGTAATTGGTCATTTTATAAGGATTGATTTATCTTCTTCAAGCATTGGTCACACTATCTATGCCTATATTTTGTTTGACACTGATATTTCTAAACTCCTTTCAGGAATATTTCCTTACGGTAGAAAGGCAAGCCTTGGACTTAGTATTGTTAGTGTAAGAGTAATCATTGTGTATTCCATTCGCAGTTGGCGTTAGTTGCTAAAACTGTTCAATCTGTTAACAAATTTGTAGTCTTATATATTTGTATACGCCTATACTCAATAATATCAATCTAAGTTTTTACCATTCTCTGTCATTTGGTATCAGAGTAGGCAATGGAGATTGTAGAAGCGATGGGTCATGGAGGAGGCTACGTAGGAAGTATCTGAATCTTCAAGAGGATCAAGGCGTGAAATATTTTCCCTAGCATCATCGTTTGAATGGTTGATAGTTGTGTGATCTATGTCATTTGAGAGTCCGCATTTCCTATTGGCGTATTTGAGAAAAATATGAAAGCAAGTAAAATTTTCTGCGTATTTAATCAAAAACCCTAATTAGGTCCTATTTTGAACTTGGGGGCTTGATTTCGGGGGTCAAAACATCTCAAAATCACCTGTAACTTTAGGATTCTCTCTAAAATCATCATATCCGACGGCCCTGAAAATTTGGTGAAAAGTTGTCGGGACCATGGTGCCCGGAGAGGACCATGGCGCCCGGAGTGCACATGGTCCCGGACATTTTTCCTGAAATTTTAGGAGCATGATCCAATCATAAAATAAAGCTTAACCCCAAGAAATTGGCGGGAGATTCAATCTCTAGGTCGGCCAAAAGTTGAAATTAAGACCTAGGGTTTCATATATTACTATGCTTCTATAGAGGATGTGTAGTGCCCCTTCCTGATTCATTTTTGCCCTTTTTGTACATCAATGGATCATATTGATTTAACTTAATCTACTTAATGATGATTTGATGGTATCATACTATGTACTAACCTTATTTCATGATTATATTGGATATGATGATGATTATGATAGTGCTTGGTGTAGAAGTATAAAAATGACCATATTCCTAAAATGAATATTTTATGTTCATTCCTCTATTTAGTTAAATCTAATTTAATTAAAATTACCTACATTCTTCTATTTTATTAAGTAAATTATTCAATTTACTTAGTTAAATTCACTTATGTCATTTAATTGAATAAATCATATATTCAATTAAACCCCTTCTCTCTACTTTTAATTAAATTTATATTTAATTAATAGTTTACCCCAAATTGAATAAATCTAATTTATTAAATTTTCCAAATTGCAACTAAATTGAAATAAAACATTTTATTTTAATTAAATCATTTTATTCCTCATCCACTTGCAAAATCCTACATCTCCCACTTGCCTCCTAAACCCCCTCTTTCTTCATTTGAAAGGGGAGGAATTTTGGCTTTCGAGGACCTTCTATGCAGTGAAAGAGAAGATCTTTGAAGACTTAAACAATATTCAACATCCATCCATCAAGAATTCATCAATTTCATTCATCCATTTAGGGCTTTGAAGGCATTGAAGAGCAATAGGGGATCACCGACTGAAGATTGGCTTGTACCCCTCCCTTGGGGTTGGGTATGATTTCATGTTGTTTTCATGTCTTTGCATAAGCCTCATTATATCACTTGTATTCATGCTTTAGATCTCTTTACATCTTGATTTGGAGAATTTACATTATCATTTGCAAGCAATTAGGGTTTACTTTCTAGGTTGCTCTAGTTTGCTTACTTGCATTTTAGGATCTTGCACACACACAAGGTCTGCACACACATTACTGTTACAATACAACTTGGCTATTCGTGGAGGTGGAAATCACCAAAGTGGGGGTTTGACTAAGGCAAAACCCTATATAGCCGCCCACCATACCTTTTCAGATATAAGTGCAGATTTCAGGATTCGGACGACGCCGCAAGTTGCAGATTCGGCGGAAGCGGACCGAGACAGAACTTCACACCAAGTTTCAGAGCAAAAGAGGATAGGGGCGTGGGGCACCCTGGTCCTGCCAGGACAGGGGCGCTGGGTGCCCTGGTCCCTGGGACAGGGGCACTGGGCGCCCTGGTCCCTCTGTCAGACAGCAGTTTCAGCATTTTTCTGACAGCTTTTCAGGTTGCAAAACAACAGTTTCAAGGGCAGAATCAGGACAGTGGCGCCCATGCCCCCATCCCGAACATTTTCACTCAAATTTTAACTCCAGGTATGCATCTTCATTCTTGTCTTGTCCTTGTGTTTACAGCTTTCCATTGTTTAATCTTAATTCTGCAATCTTGTCATTAGTTCATACTTACACTTTAGGGTTAATAGTTGAACTTGCATCATTCTATCTATCATTTGCAACAAAGGAATAGAAATCCTAATAGGTAGCCCATGGCTCTCTCTCTTCCACAAAAAGAAGTAGCCAATTGTGTGATACCTCTAGGCTCTTTCGTATTCCACAAGTGTGTGATTGAAAGTGAGATTAGGGCATGTTAGCCTAGTCTCGCTTTTTCCCCCACACATTTTTGGTGAACCCGACGTGAATTCCAATCTTTTCTAATTCTGATTTATGTTTTCAAATTTGAGTGTTTATGCTATTT
Organism: Cryptomeria japonica; assembly: GCF_030272615.1. Lineage (NCBI taxonomy): Eukaryota > Viridiplantae > Streptophyta > Pinopsida > Cupressales > Cupressaceae > Cryptomeria > Cryptomeria japonica. The sequence continues at coordinate 331,775,191 of NC_081405.1, read as the reverse complement.
CAAAATCAAATTTGTATTTACAAGTTTTAATTTCTTGCAAGATTCAAAAATTTAGAGGAAATTTTTGCTAAAACCTTAATTTTTCAATTCAAAGTTGAACTTGTGGATAGCTTAATTGGGATCAATAATTTCAAATCTGATTTAGGAACTCATTTGAATCATAAATTTCATTTTCCAAATCTACATTCTAAGTGCTTTCATTGGTTGAAATTAAACATTTCCTTCTATTTTGCATGTGTTATCATTTGAAAGAGGAAAATTGTTTTCATGATGCATTCATTTCATAGATGTGATAATGGGTTAGCTTCCCTTGTTTCAATTTTTCCTTCTCCTAAAGAACCTCCCCCCATCTATAACAAAATTTTAGTGCCTAAAAGCGTTGCTACCAATCCCTTTGAGACTCTCCCATGCTCTAAGGATGAAGACTTTAAGAGTGATCTTGACGATTCTCCTAAAATGTGCCCTTCCTATTTAGCTATCCTAGAGGAAGAGAATGATATCATAAATACCTTTCTTAATGTTACTTCACCTTCCCTACATGATGCCTCTCTAAGTGAAAAGGTATTGATGGACATTGACTTATTTTCTCCTAAAGTTGGTCCTTCCAATGGGGGCATGTTAGTGCAACAAGAGGTTATGAACACTTCTTTCAAAGATCTCCTTCCTAAGCATGAATCTTTGGAGAAATATGTTCATGTTCCTCCTAAAAAACACTCCCTTCATGAGGATCCTTTTGTGCAAGAAGATGACATTATCCCTACATTTCCTAGTGATGGCATTTCCTTTTCCAACAAAATTCCCACTAGAGATGATGAATTAATGATAAATGCTTACCCTTCTCCTAAAGTTTGTCTTACCCATAAGCATCCCTTAGAGAAAGAAGATGAAATAATAAGCAATTTCCTTAGTTCTCTCTCCCCTAAAGATCATATTGAACATATTTTGAGGAAAGAGGATGATTTTAACACATCTATTGATGCTCTCCCTCCTAAGGATGAGGAATTAATAAACAATGTTATCTCCTCTCCCGAAATCGACAATACTTCAAACATTCCTTTCAACCACTTCACTATTTGGGATGAACCATTAGAAGAAGGTGTAGATTATTCTCTATCCCATGAGAGAACCCTAGCCAAAGGGGATGAAATCAAGATTGAAAACTCCCTTTATAGTTTCTCACCTTTCTTGAATCTCAATTATTCTCCCTCTAAAAATAAAGCATCTCCTTCTCCTCAACTTGGTTCTACTCATAAGGAGACCCTAGTTCAAAGCAAGATGGTTAACATCTCTTTCAAAGATCTCCCTCTCAAAAGTGAGACTTTAGAGAGTAATGTTGATCCTTCTCCTAGAGAGTTTATTCCCCATGTAGATCCTTTGATGATAAAGGATGATATGACCTTTCCTAGTATTACTCTTCCTACTAGAACATTAGTGCCTACCCCTTGTCTCTCTCCTAAAATTGATTTAATCCGTGATAAGATTTTAGTGCAAGAGAAGACTATCAAAAATTCTTCCAACACTTTTGTTCATTCCTCTAAACCATCCTTAATCAATTTGATACATGTGAATGAAACACCTAACAAACCTCTCTTCACTGTCCAAGGTGCTTGTCCTTCTCAAAATTCTCAACCTTTAAATAAGCCTATCTTAGTGGTTCAAGGTGGTTATGCTAATGATTCTTTTTGCACTCCTAAGAAACCTATTATTACTGTGCAAGGAGGTTATTCTACTAAGAGCCCTTATGAGTATGCTAAGCAACTGACTAGAGAGAGTTATCATGTGGTTGCTCATACCTATAACACAAGAAACAATAGGCAACCTAACCCTCCTCCAGTTAGCCCAACTTCACTTCCTCCTTCTCAACCAATTCTTCCGCAAGCTCCGCATATTTCACAAGTTCTCGGTAAGGAATATGATCTCATAGAACAACTTAAAGCTACCCCTGCTAAGATATCCCTTTGGGATTTGATCCAAACTTCTTCTGCTCATCATGGAATGTTACAAGATGCCTTGAAAGATTTGAATGTTCCTCCACCCAATACATCTAGTAATATAGTGTCTTTGGTTAACTCTGTGATGAATCCTAAAGCTCAAATTGTGTTTACTCAAGATGAATTACCTACTAGTGAAATTCAACATCAATATGATCCCTTGATGATTGTGGTTATCATAAATGACACTGCTATAAGACGAACACTGGTAGATAATGGCTCTGGCCTTAATGTGTGTAGCATTAATCTATTGCATAAGATGAATGTGGATACATCCCTTATTGAGCCTGACTCTCTTCCCATTCGAGGCTTTGATAATGTGGCTAAGTCTTCATTAGGTATTATCACCTTACCCATCACAGTGGGACCTGTTACTTTGCCTACTCCTATCCATGTTATGTCGGGAAATCTAACATATAACTTGTTATTAGGGAGGCCTTGGATTCACAGTATGCAAGCTGTCCCCTCTACATTGCATAGACAAGTTAAATTTATTTATAACAATAAGACATATACCTTGATAGGTGATACTAATTTTCAAGCTTGTTTGCAAACATCTACTTCCAAAGGGAGTTCTTCTAAACCTTCCTCTTCTAGTGATGACTCTTTAAACAAAATACCTATGGATGAATCATCACCCTCTGATAATCAAAATTCTTTGGATGAGTATGAAGTTCTTGAAGAAGATTCTTCTCAACTTGAATCTACACATGAGAAGGCTTTTGATCCTGAGAAGGTCCTCGCAGAAGATGATTGGGCATCTCTTGATTTTAATCCCACCTTTGTAGGTGAGTATAGGGTTCCTCCTAGAGAGCTTAAAGTTAAAAAGAAGGAAGAAACTAGAGATCAATCAGTCTTACATGAACCTATGAGCAATAATTTTGTGGCCACTTCTCAAACTTCTTCTCCTCACACCTCTAATTCTGAAGAATTTGATTCTTTGTCTTATGAAAAACATCCTTCTATTTCTGAAATGGCTAATCGTTATGGTCGTGGTTTTCATATTTTGGCTAAGAGTGGCTACAGTGGAAATGGTTGTGGCACAAATGAACAAGGAATTAAAGTTCCTTTAGAACATTACATGCATGAATATTCATTTGGACTTGGATATAATCTTTCTAAGCCCACCAAAGCATCTAAAAGACCATCTCTCAATGTGAATGCTATATTTAGTAGTGATGATGATCTCACTTCAACTAAATCATCTTCTACTTCTATCAACTCTCATTCCCCTCATAAGGAAATCTTGGCGATGAACAAATCTCTTTATGACTCCCCTCAAATTTCTAAATCCACTTATGAATCTTTATCTCCTATTCATCATAAAGTCCTTTCCTCCAGGGATAAGGCTCTAATAAATTACACTCATCTTTCTTCTAAGATTTCTCGTAACTGTCCTTCTTCAATTTTTATCACTTTATACATGTTTTTGATCTCACTTATAGTTGAGCATTTAGCATGTCATATTCAAATACCTCATTTAGTCTATCACGTCTTTAAATAACATTAATGGCTATTATGTTGCTCATCATTATGTGACATTGGTAGCTCATTTACTGGGGGCTCATTATCATTCATGATGGTACAATTTCAAGTGCAATCATATTTTTGAAGCAACATAATAGCCTAATTTTTCTATGTTATCTCTTGTTCCTATGGGCTAATAGTGTGGAAATATTGATCATCTTTTCTTTAGAATCCTCTTTTCCTAGATATGGGAGAAGATGTGTATTCTCTTTCTTATCCTACCCACTTCTTGTGAGGAGCATTTTACATACACTAATGTCTTGCTTGCATGAACTCATGTCAGTATGTAGTACATTTTGCTTATGTCTAAATCTCTCCCTAGAAGATTGGGTAAGTCCTTCTCATTTGGAGGCAATGATCTTTTCTTATTTTTATCTAAGGATCCACTTTTTCCTATTTCGTTGATGGTGTGAACTTCATTACTTGATGTTATTCCTTGTATGCATTTGTTGTTGTTTGTTCAAGGATTCTCTCTTACAGGAGGTGTAAGTCCTTGACTACAACCTCTTTTGCACTTGGTAAAATACATCCATAATGAATTCACTCTCCCAATTGGGTTAAAAAGAGCGTCATCCTTCATTAAGAATCACTTTCACCTCGCAAAAGAAGGAAGTATTGCATTCTTATTCTCTTCTTTGTCTTATTCTAGAAGATGTTATATTTGTCTAAGACAATTCCTCTTGGGGATAGGTGTCTTTTGTACAAAGATCTCTTCTCCTCTAAAGATCTCCTTTACACATACTACAAGATATCCCTTTTCAACTATCTTATCCTTGCTTAAAGAGTGTAAAACTCTCTTGCTTGGATCTATGACATTGTTGCATTTTTGGGGTATCTTCTTTTGTGATGAAGGTAGGTATCCTTGTTCTACTTTGCTTATGACATAAACATTACACTTTTTGAGCAATGGGTCATTCTCAGAACCAGAGCACAGACTCTTAGAGCGAGATGTCTCCATTTTTCTTTTATGCAAGCTGATTATTCTCGGAACCAAAGCACAGACTCTTAGAGCGAGATGTCTCCATTTTTCTTTTATGCAAAGTGATTATTCTTGGAACCAGAGCACAGACTCTTAGAGCGAGATGTCACGCTTTTGTACTATACATATACAAGTTGTAGCATACTCGGGCATAGACTCCTATGACGTGCTTCTAGCCTCCCTTACACACACATGCATGAGGTTGAGTGGAACTAGCGGCATAAGGCTAGACTTTCTCACTCTCCTCGCTTACATGGATCACCTAGATAGACTCTAGGGGCTAGTTTTCCATGTCCTTTTCCCATGGATCACCTAGACAAGATCTAGGGGTGAGAAGTCCATGTTTTCTCTCTCACTATTCTTCTCATGGATCACCAATGTGTGTATTCATGCTTTTTTCCTTTCTTTTCTTCTCTTTGCATTTTGTTTCCATTTACATCCTTCATCTTGTGCTAGAGAACTCTCAAATCCTCACACTCTTTATTGTGTTGGAATTGAGATTTAGTCCTCTTTCTTACCAAATGATTCTCCATTAGTTTTTGATCTCATATCAAATCTTCTTGTGGGCATTTGTCATCAATATTCTTTAACAATTCGAAGTGGTTAACATGATACCCTGTTTCAACTCACTAAAATTAGCAAGCCGAAATAGGGGGGGCATATAGCTACCCTCAAATTTTCATCACCTTCCTTAGTAAGCATTAGGTGATTTTGTGATCTAACATGTGGTTTTGTAGGTTGTGGTTCTTAACTGAGTACTGCAGATACCGCTGGGGGCTTCATCCGACAACTTATGGATCTATCCTTTTTCAAATAATGTTTATTTTTCTGTACTTTAGCTTGCATATGCACGTAGTGTTCATATGACCGCTAAAGTGGGGGCTAAATGTAGCATCGTAAATTGTAGGCACTTGCTAGGGTGGTACAATTTCACACCTAGTTTAGCACCCGCCTTCGCACATTTTGCATTTTGCATTGCATTTCCCCTTTAGCACTTAATTAATTAAATTAATTAGTTCTAAGGTTCTATTTCATCATCTTCCACATCATAAAGTTGGGCCCTTTTTCATTTTATTCCTCCAATACATCATTTAATCAAAAACCCTAATTAGGTCCTATTTTGAACTTGGGGGCTTGATTTCGGGGGTCAAAACATCTCAAAATCACCTGTAACTTCGGGATTCTCTCTAAAATCATCATATCCGACGGCCCTGAAAATTTGGTGAAAAGTTGTCGGGACCATGGCGTCCGGAGAGGACCATGGCGCCCGGAGTTCACATGGTCCCAGACATTTTTCTCGAAATTTTAGGAGCACGATCCAATCATAAAATAAAGCTTAACCCTAAGAAATTGGCAGGAGATTCAATCTCTAGGTCGGCCAAAAGTTGAAATTAAGACCTAGGGTTTCATATATAAGAGCTCTCTTTCTTCATTTGAAAGGGGAGGAATTTTGGCTTTCGAGGACCTTCTATGTAGCGAAAGAGAAGATATTTGAAGACTTCAACAATATTCAACATCCATCCATCAAGCATTCATCAATTTCATTCATCCATTTAGGGCTTTGAAGGCATTGAAGAGCAATAGGGGATCACCGACTGAAGATTGGCTTGTACCCCTCCCTTGGGGTTGGGTATGATTTCATGTCTTTGCATAAGCCTCATTATATCACTTGTATTCATGCTTTAGATCTCTTTACATCTTGGTTTGGAGCATTTACATTATCATTTGCAAGCAATTAGGGTTTACTTTCTAGGTTGCTCTAGTTTGCTTACTTGCATTTTAGGATCTTGCACACACACAAGGTCTGCACACACATTACTGTTACAATACAACTTGGCTATTCATGGAGGTGGAAATCACCAAAGTGAGGGTTTGAGTAAGGCAAAACCCTATATAGCCGCCCACCATACCTTTTCAGATATAAGTGCAGATTTCAGGATTCGGACGATGCCGCAAGTTGCAAATCCGGTGGAAGTGGACCGAGATAGAACTTCACACCAAGTTTTAGAGAAAAAGACCAGGACAGGGGCGTGGGGCACCCTGGTCCTACCAGGATAGGGGCGCTGGGTGCCCTGGTCCCTGGGACAGGGGTGCTGGGCACCCTGGTCCCTCTGTCAGACAGCAGTTTCAGCATTTTTCTGATAGCTTTTCAAGTTGCAAAACAACAGTTTCAAGGGCAGAATTAGGACAGTGGTGTCCACGCCCCCGTCCCGAACATTTTCACTCAAATTTTAACTCCAGGTACGCATCTTCATTCTTGTCTTGTCCTTGTGTTTACAACTTTCCTTTGTTTAATCTTAATTCTGCAATCTTGTCATTAGTTCATACTTACACTTTAGGGTTAATAGTTGAACTTGCATCATTCTACCTATCATTTGCAACAAAGGAATAGAAATCCTAATAGGTAGCCCATGGCTCTCTCTCTTCCACAAAAAGATGTAGCCAATTGTGTGATACCTCTAGGCTCTTTCATATTCCACAAGTGTGTGATTGAAAGTGAGATTAGGGCATGTTAGCCTAGTCTCACTGTTTCCCCCACACAATAACATCCTTAAAAAGATCATCAACCAAAAAGAATAAAAAAATGAGAACTAGGGAGCAGCTAATCTTTCTTGAGCAAGTTCCATTCATGCTGGAGTTCCCAAGATTGCATTCCCAAGTGTCCATCTTCTCATCATCATTGTCCACAACGTGCTCCATCTAGCCCTACTTCTTCAGCTTCTTCCTATTGTTTTTAATCCTCCGTTGACCAGAAACTGTGCTCAGTACAACACTCTTCATAACCCCATCCATAATGCACCAAAGGGAGCTTAAGGCATCACATAGGTTTTGAATCTTCAAATTTTGTTCCTCATTATTTGTCTCAAGGATAGCAATGCTCTCCTTTAGCTCCTGTAAATTCTCTTCCAAATTATTGTTGTCATTCATCTTAGTAGGGGAGTCCTAGGAATAGGGGACCATCTCCTCATCACTTGACAAATTAGGGACCTTAGGGTTGTATTCTGGAGTATCCGAGTCCGCCGTTGATCTCATTCCCATCTTCTTCTTCTTCCATTTCCTCTTTGAAATTATCTTCAGGGTCGTCCTCCTCAGCCTGGAAATCCTAATCCTTAGTATTGTCAACAGAGTTATCCTCCTCCTCCAGATCATAAATTTCCTCCAAACTTTTAACATTGGCATGGTTATCAGCTTTTTTAATTTCCTCTTTTCTTTCCTTAGCCTAGAGCCTAGCCGACCTCCTTTCCCCAGAACTGCAATCAATTTTTTCCTGCTCCGAAGGTTTTTGCTCTTCATCTTCTTGATAGTGCAGGTCTAGGTCTATGGTAATACTTTTACTAGCTGACTCTTTGCCAATTTTTTAAGCTTTAATCGAAGAATTCTTGGGGGTTTCTATCTTTCTCTTATAAAGGTTCACATTTAGGAGGGCAAGTTCTAGGGACACTTTATCGAGGATAGCAAGGGTATGTTTTCCTCCATTCTCAGCCGAGGATGTAGAGTCAAGTGAACACTGAGACATAGGGTTAGCTAGCACAATCTTGGATGACTTACCACAATTTTTCTAAGAGTTTTCCTCATTCCCAAGTGTAGGTGACAAACTATTGAGGCTAGGGGAGAGGTCCATAGAAAACTTGTAAAGCAGATAGATAAGGCCCTAGTGTAACGGTGGGTTGGCACCAATTTGAATGTAGGACTCTAAGGAGGAGAACAAAAAGAAAGGCAAATTGAATTCTCCCCATGCCTAATATGATTAAGAATAGAAAAATTATAACTGTGCACAGTAGTATATCTTCCTTCAAGCGTAAAATACTTCATAACATAATAGCTAACAATAGGGAATGTTTTAGGCAAAGCCAAGCAACCATACCCATTTTGAATTGCCTTTGGTTTCTCCCCTTTCTTAGAGAATTTTTTCATAAACCCTTTGTAGTCTCCACTACTACGTCTTTCCACCCATTCACCATGATTAGGCAAACCAGTGACCTCTACAATGTAATCTAGTCTAACACTAAAGGAAATCCTCCCAATAGTCACAACATCATTTTATTAAGAGTTTTAAATCTCGCCGTCTGAGCTTTATTATAACCCTTCATCACCAGAAAGAAGGGGGTAAAACTAGCATTCTAAAATAGCTTTCAAATCTCCTCATAGTCATGAAGCCCATCACAATTTTTAGGCCCAGTTATCTTAACAGGGCCCCCCATATTGAAAGAAGGAGAAATAGAGCGTAGATTATCTCTATGAAAGTGACCCAAGAAACAACTCAAGTTCTTCACAATCGTAGGCAAACATTAAGAAATATTTTTGGAAAGGTCATTTTTTAACTCTTTCATACCATTGTCATCACATGTGTGATTTCCTTTCAAATCATTAAACTCTATGTACACAAAAATAAAAAATGTTGCCTTTACTTCTAATAAAAAATCGATCTAAAAGCATACATTCAGAATCATGAGCCTTAGTTCCCATACGTACCTCTAGACTCTTTGGGTCCATGTCATCACCATAATACATAGTCCAACTTGAAAACAACCACATAAGCATAAAGCTCTAGATCACCTAGACCCTATCCGTAATACAGCAGGGGCCCACATAAGTTTTGAAATTTTGAAAAAAGGTGTTCATGTAGATAGAAACTCAAAACCCAACCATTAAAACCCTTATTGATATCCATCCTTGTCCCCTTGTTTTCTCTTAAGCCTTTCATGAGCAAGAATCTCTTTGAGCTCCTTAGAGCTTTCACTAAAGTTAAAAAATCTCCAATTTGCACTACTCAAACTGTGATTGGCAATAAGGTTGGTGGCCATATTTCCTTCCCTATAGGTATGTTGAACAATAATGTTCTCAAAAAGATTAAGGAGACATTTACACTTGTTTATAATACCTCTAATCCCCCAAGGGGGAGAAACAGAATTATTAAGATAGTCAATAATCAGTTTTGAATCTCCTTCCAGGATTACTTTCTTCATCAAATCATGTTGAAGCCTAGAGAGGCCCATCCAGGCTGCCATAGCTTCAGCTCTGTTATTTGTATGAATCCCCAAATTGGTGCCAAATCCTTTAATTAACCTCCCCCCCTGATCTCTGATTAAGCCACCCGCCCCAAACAAATCAGGGATATCTTTAGAGCAGCCATCAAAATTACACTTGAACCAACCCGAATCCAGAGAGAGCCAAGTGCAATATTTTGTCAGTAACAAGTAATTCCAATTGAGTTTTGAGAAGTTATGTTGAATGCCCCATTTTTGTCTTAAGTGTAGGTCCAACAAAGTAGGTGAGACCTTAGAGATACCTTGGGAGCCTGCATTGACATTCTCTCTCACCTGCTATTTTATGATGTTGGTGAGAACATTGTTGCTTCTCCTTTCTTTTTTAAAAACTATTATTTTGTTCCTTCCAAATGTTCTAGGCTATAATTGTGGGAATTTGAAGCCACAGATTCTTAGCAACAGGGTGAGAGTAGGGGTTCAGAGTCCACGAAATCATGAAATTTCTCATGGTATTAGGATGGATCGAATTATTTTTCAAATCCTTCAGTATAGCCTCCCAAATTTCCTGAGCATAACTACAGTGTAGAAAAATATGGTCTATAATTTCCATGTCCTTATAAAAAGGCTCACATCTATTGGTGAAGGAGAATCCCCTCTTGTTAAGATTATCAATAGTCATAATTCTCCCATGAGCCATAGCCCTCCAAAAATAGTTAGTTTTAGGAATTAGGCCTTTGATCCTGATTTATTTCCAGTTGAAATTCTCTATAGTATCTTCCTCCATATCCTAGTGAGCTAATGTGACGGTGAAGGTACCAGTAGAATTGATTTTCCATATCCATTTGTCTCCATATGAGAGAAAAAAAGGAAATAGTCAAGTAGAAGATCTAAGAGCTCCTTAGCCTCCATCATAAGTTGATCTTTAACCTTCACTGGAATCTCAAAAAGGTTAGTGATAGTCCTTGTCATATTTTTCCAGTCTTCTCTCTCACCTTGCCACACACTGTAGTCATGAAATTTCACCCCATAGCATCTACTTAGGAAGGCATAAATGTGTCTAAGATGTGGGAGATCAACTAGAGCCTGGCGGTGCGCCCAAACATCTTGCTAGAAGTCAATTCTTTTCTCATTACCTATAATTATTTTTCCATTCCTTTTGATGATCTTTCTAGTTTTACCAACATTGTTCCAAATGGAGGAACTAGAAGGTAGCTCCATTAAGTTTATAAACTTATCAAAAATCTAAGTATGAAGGTACTTAGCACGTAGAATGTTGATCCAATCTTTCACCTCTTGAGATAATTGCCATCCAATTTTAGTCAAGAGGGCTCTATTGAAGGTTTTTATTTTCCTTATACCAAGTCATCCCTCCCTCATAGGTCTGCATACTTTCTCCCAAGAAACTAGGAAGATTCTATTTCTTTCTTCAGTGCCTAACCAGAAGAACCATTTTTGGATTCTTTCAATTTTTTCAGCCACAACCCCAGGCACTTTAAAAAGGCAAAGGTAATAGATAGGTAAATTTTGCAGACATGATTTAACCAATTCTAAATTGCCTGCCATACTGATGAGCTTCCCTTTTTATCCAACCAACTTCTTGTGGAATCTTTCAAGAATACCATTCCAAAAGACCAAGGAAGGGGCTTTAGAGATGAGGGGAAGCCAAAGATAAGAGTTAGGGAGGGTAGCAATTTGGCAAGATAAGATGGTGGAAATTTTAGCTTGAAGGGTGGGGTTAACATTCATGAGGAATAGCTTTCTTTTATCATAGTTAATATACTGGCCGAAGATTTGAGCATAATTTTCCAGGATTCTTTTCCAATGCTTAGCCTGAGAGACATAAGCTTCTCCAAATATTATAGTATCATCCACAAATTGCTGGTGGGTAATAGGAATGAGAGTGGAAGCAACCTTGACCCCTTTGAGAGATCCAAATTGCCAATCCTTCACAGTTTTCCAATATTTCTACCCAAGACTTCAATGATGAAGAGGTAGGGGGATAGGGGATCTCCCTATCAAAGCCCTATCTCACTAGAGAAGTAGCCCTTGGGACTCCCGTGAAGAAGGATAGAAACTTTCAGAGTACAAACACATTGTTCAATCAATTTTAAGAATCTTCCTTTGAATCCAAATCACCCAAGGACTTCAAAGAGGAAATCCCAAGAAACCATGTCGTAGGCCTTAGAGATATCAAGTTTAAAAGCCATGGAGTGGACAAGTTCATGCACCACAATCACAGCATCAAGAACGTGTCTTTATTTTACAAACCCTTTCCGATTACCTGAGATTAGGTTATCAAGAAGGGGTTTTATTCTATTGAAAAGCACTTTAGAGAGGATCTTGTAGATCGTTTTACAAAGACTAACATGTTTGAATTCTTTGGTGGAAACAAAATTATCATGTTTAGGGATTAAAGCAATAAAAGTTGCATTGATCCATTTAAGGAGTTTACTAGTTTTGAAGAAGTTCTTAACTGCATTGAAGACATCAACTCCCATGACATCCTAGTGATCTTGGAAGAAGGTAGGGAGAAAACCCATCTAGCCTTAAGGCCTTGCAAGGGGAAAAGGAGAACAAAGTAGTCTGCACCTCCTACATAGTAACATTTTCAGTCAACATAGATAAGTCCTTATCCCTAATAACTTTGGGGATAAAATCCAAGAGATTGAGAGGGTCTTGGAAACCACTTTGGCCATTTGGAGTGTTTAGGCTAAGGAATTCAATGAAAAGAGAAGCCATTTCATCCTCATCCTCCACCATAGTAACATCCTCTTTGAAGAGTTTCCTAATTCCATTTAGCCATTGTATCGTTGATTTATGTTTCCAAAACACCTCTTCCTTTTTGTTAAGGAGAAGCCATTGATTTCTCAGATCCACTTCCTCTTCATACTCTCTATCTAAAGCAGTCTTCTCTTTAATCTTAGTTTTTATATTCCCTAGGTCATAGATAATGGCCTTTTTTCTATTCAAAGATATTGCCAAAGGAGTACCAGTTCCAATCCTTAACCTTGTCTTTGAGAAGTTTAAGTTTTTGAGCAATTTGGTACATAGGAGTGCTTGAAACCGGAACATTCCACCACTAATCCACAAGCATTGTAGAATTCAGGTGGCAAGACCACATCATCTCATACCTGAATGGGTAACATTTATGGTTGCATGAGCCATCCATCACCAAGAGGATTGCATTATGATCAAACCCTGATCTAGGATAGGAGCAAAGGGAAAAGGAATCAAAGTTCTCCCAATTAGTGGAGACCAACACCCTGTCTAAATGAACCTGAATCATATTTTCCCAATACGTCGATTAGACCAAGTGAACTTAGAACCACTGAGGTTAATGTCCATCAAACCAGAGGAGGAGATAAAATCCACTAGGTCAATCATACTCTCTGAATAGTCTTCACAACCACCAGCTTTCTCAGAAGGATACAAAGGGGAGTTGAAATATCCTGCTATCATCCACAGGTCATTCTTCTGATTCCAAATGAGCCAACATGGAGAGGAACAAAGACGAGCTCTTGGGGACCTAGCATTAGGGGCATAAACATTAACAAGGTACCATTGGATTTGGGTTCTAAGATATTTCATCCTCACAACTAGACAATTCTCTTTTGAGTGAATCAACGATCCTTCAAAGAAAGTAGGGTTCCAGAGGGTGGCAATTCCCCCATAAGCACCATCAGAGTCCTAATTTAGGAAGGAGGAAGAAACCCAAAAGGAGTTAGTAACTTTCTAAAAATTCTCCTTATTCATTTTAGTTTCTTGAATCAATAAAACATCCACCTTTTGCTCCATAAGCTTACATCTTAACATATGTTGTTTTATCGGGCTATTTAAGCCCCAAACATTCCAAGAGAGAAGTTTATAAAAAGACAAAAACAAAAAAGACAACTCTACTCACTTGAATAGAGGCAAACCCAACATTTGGAGATTAAGTTTTCTTCTTTTTATTCTTCAAGAGCCCTTCTAGGGTTGTCTATTTCCCTACCGCTACCTCCCATTCTACATCCTTTTATCTAGTGTCTCTCAAAGAAGGTCTTCCAGCCTTACTGTTGCCTCCCACATCTTCTTTTTTCTTCTTTTTATTCTAAGTAGCAATTACCTATCTCCACTCTTTATCTTCCTTGTCATCTTCAACTAATCAAAACTTTGACTTAGTTGGCAGAGGGGTGGAAGAGAATCCCAGAATGTGTAGATTTTCCATAAGGTTATGAAACCCTCCATGGTTTTTCTTTTTAGGAGTTAACAAATAGTTTTCCTAGTTGACATTCTCTTTTTCTTTGGAGGGGAAGTGATCTCTAGCAATTATAACTAAGTCTTCTTTAGGAGTAGTATTCACATTCTGCTCTTGTCCTTACTTTTGGCTCAAGTCAATAAATAGCTCACTGTTCCCTAAAGTCTCATTGACTAAGTGTCAATCCTTAGGAGGATTAAAAGGTAGTTGAGGATAGACACTTGATGCCTCATTCTTATAGGAGGATGTTGTGTGGTCATCCAACTGCTTCTTCTTATCCTTAAACAAGTTATTTTCAATATCCTGATTGGAGGGACCTTTCAACATTGTGGGGGCTTGTACCAGATGATTCTCAGCCTTATTTATTGTATCCTCTTCCAACACTTCCATACTTTTAGGGTTTAGTTGTTTATGGTTGTCATTTCTTCTAAAGGCTTAACTAAGATGTCCAAAATGACCATAACTTTGGTAGAAGGATTTGGAATTCTCATACTCAATGGGTTGAACCCAAGAGCCCAAATTGGAGAGGAGAGTAACCTTGGTAGGTAATACCAAGTTGATAAGAAAATTAAGACAGGCCCGCACAAATAGTAAATGTGATTTGCATTGTGCTACACTATCAATAGCAAGGAACTTCCTAAACAAGTTCTCACTCTCTTTAGGAATCTCAAATTTGAGAACTAAAGAGGTAAGATAGGGAGATGGATCCACATGGTTGCCATAGCACCAAGATCAGCCCAAGGATCAAGGTTAGGTTTCCATTTGCACAAGGAGAGGAAGTTGTTGTTCCCATAGGTCTAAGCCCTATCCATGAGAATACTAGAAAAATCAGATTGATTAGTAAAGCTAAAGAGAAAGAGGCCATTAGCCATAGCATTAGAGGACACACTTCCTTTTAGCCTCCATCTATTAGCAACCCATTTTTTCACCAAGTCTAGAGAAGGATGAAACACCAAAAACTTCCCAACCAAGGAGAGGCTAAGTTCAACAATAGTTGAGTTAACTAACACATGAGGTACCTCCATCTGATCTGCACTAACCACACATTTAGCCTGAGGAGCAGGACTATCAGAATATTTATGCATCTTCATAGGGATTCCACCCTAGAGTTTCTCCGCATAAGTCGAAGATTCAAGTTCTACAAAAAGGTCAAAATGGTATCGAGGAGAAGAAGGATGACACAAAGAAATTGCCACCAGAGGGTCCTCCAGAAAAGAAGGGCAGTCATGTGGAACAAGGATATGGGACCCAACCTGTTGGGATCCCATAAAGGCCCCCCCTCAGCTTCAGCCATAGGAAGACTAGAGGAATACAAGCAACAAACAAGGACTACTAGCCTGAAGCGGCTAGCAAAATGCTGCCATGAGAGATAGTGAAAGAGAGCTTGACAAATATATCTTCAAATTGTTATGATTGGCCATTTGAGGGTGATTTTTCTACATTTGATAGGATCTTCAATGACTCATCTTGAAGACATTAAATGGATAAATTGTAATAGGATCATTTTGGAGGTTGGTGGCACTAGAGGATGGAGAATTTTCATCATCTCAAGTTATCTTCTTCCTTTAAGATGGTTCTTTGCATGAGAAATGCTTTTGGATTTAAATTATTGCTTTCCTTTTAGTTTTTCTTGTAGATTTTGATGGATTCAAAGAATACATATATTGTGAAGTTTTGATTTTTAGAGATAGGTTTGGGGTTCAGTGAAGAGCTCAAGTACGAATTATTTCCCAAAGAGTCGAAAAGGTTGTGATCAAGAATTATCACCCTTACAAAGATCAATGGAAAATTTGGAGTATTTTTGTCTAGAATAATTTGGTGTCTATAAGAAAGGGGAATGTTAGTGTAAGAATAATCATTCTATATTACATTGGTAGTTGGTAATAGTCGCTACAAGTGTTTATCATTTCAACCACTTTGTAATATTATATATTTGTACATGCCTACAACCAATAATATCATTCTAATTTTCTACCATTCTCTATATAATATCTCAATTATGAGGGTCTTTCCTTCTGATGTAGATGATATTTCATCATTTTCTATTGACCCTACTATGACTACAAGGTGGCAATTTTATATACTTGGTGTTAAAATGACCTTCCTAACTACTTGATTGTTGACAATTTATCATACTCTAAATATTTTAGGTTTACAACAACTTTGCCAAACCTTCATGGCCCTTTGTGACCCATGTTCATATCCAAAGGATCCCTTTATGCTTAAACCTAAAACTATCAAGTAGTGTGATAGAAAAACTCTTGTTCCTCTTTGCAATTAAATTTCATTCAATATTTAGATTGTTCAATTACACACTCTCTCCATTTGAGGTGGATAAAGTTGAGGTTATTGTAGAAGGGAAAGGAAAGGGAAATTCTCTATTTAGATATATAGTTAATTGTGTTTTCAATATGAACACTTTTCTAATATTTAGTATAAAAAATCTAGTGGAGAAGCTCAAGTATTAGAATACCTCACAACACATAACTAAAAAAAATTCCCTCCCTTAAGCCTTTACATTTTCATTAAGTTACATATTATTATTATAAAATACCAATTAAAAGATGTGTAAATGTGAATATAAAATAGTATTATAATTGAATTTTGCTAATAATTTTAATATTTAAAAATAATTATAAAGGAACTAAAGCAAATGAGGATCAAGGAGTGAGAGGAGGATCCAAACTCAAATTATGGAAAGTGCATAGCCTAAGATTTATAGGCTTAGAGTTTTTATGTTTAAGGTAATAGGGTATATATTTTTTCACAAATAATTATCAACATGTTTATACTTGGCATTCTCCTTTGTTTCACACTTCTCCCAATCTTTTCTCTTCAAATTCTTTAAAACGCATCTAATGAAAATCCTTTCTTTGTTGCACATAATCATAAAAGATTCTAAGGTTTCTCTAGGTCTCTTGCAATAAGGCTCAAACAAAGAAAGATTTCACCCACTTTCTTTTTCTTCGAACTAGTCCATATGTCATTTGATTATATATATTTCAAAGCATACTGAGAAGGACTATATACAAAAATTTACAAAAGTTTTTGCTTTGTATTTTGATGTAGAGAGACTAAGCTATGTGCTCTACATTCATTGGTGGAAAAAAAATAAAATTAATGCTTCTTATGCCCCATTTCTTCTTCATACATTACACACACAAAAAAAAAAAAATCCTTGTTCTTTGGCTATTATCATGTTGTTTCTATAGAAATATCTATTTATTTTTTCTAATGCTTCCCTACATAACAAATACTACATTCTTCAGCATATATCTCAACCAAGGTGATAATGATTGACTATTAACGACCATTAAATTAGAATCTTCAATTAGAGAGAAAAATCTTAGAATGAGGATTTCACAATTTTTTCTCATTTGAAATTTTTTCTAATGTAGAGAATGATAACAAGAGAAGAGTTGGAGATGAATGGTGACATGAAATCTCACACACATGAGTGAGATGGAAAAGGCAATAGTGGCTAGAGAGTGAAGAAGTATACAGAGTGGAGTAAAGGGAGTAGGTATTCTTAACTCCAACACTCCCCCTTTATTACAACTGCAACCATCTATGATACCCTATTGATCCCTTTGATAATTTTCTTTTCTTTTCCTAGTGCCTTGGTGAAAATGTTTGTGCACTAATATTCAAAACTATAATGTTTTATTAAGATTTGTCTATTACTAATTAGATACATGATGAAATGATACATTGTGTCAATATTTTTTCTTCTTTTATGAAAATTTGGGTTCATTGACAATGCTATAACTAAGTTGTTGTCACTTTAGATTTTTGTTGCGTCTTCTTGTTCATGTCATAATTTTTCAATATTCTTCTCAATAATATTTCCTTACATGCTACCCTTATAGTTTCTATAGACTCTACTTAAGTATATGAAAGAGTGAAAATCGGTTGCTTCTTTGAAGCCTATGATTCTATACCTGATCCAAAATGAGAAAAAGATAATTTGAAAGTCCTCTTGCTATCATCAGCGCTACTTACATAATCATTGTTAGTGTATCCTACCAAGTTTAAATCATATCACCTTGACTAGATAATTCGATAGTTCCTTGTTCCATTCAAATATTTCAAAATTATTTTCCCCACTTTCCTATGAGAAATTTTGGAGACTTGATGAACCTTAAAATAAGACTAATTAAAAACATTATGCCTAGTATCGTGGCTATTAAATACATAAAACTACCAATAAGTTTTTTGTACAAAGTTAGATTTAAATTGGATCATTTTTCATCCTTATGCAATTTCAAATTTGTCACAATAGGTGTTGGGTCTGTTGTTCAATTTATCATATTAAAAATCTTAAAAATATCATTTACACACTTAGATTGTGAAATGAATATGTACCTTTTTCACTTGATTTACATAAATGCCAGGAAAGTAACTCACAAAACCTAAATTATTTATCTTCAATTCACTTTTCATCGCTTCTTTGAACATATCAATTAATAGATAACACATTGATATCAAGTCATCAACATATAAAAAATAATTATAATCTCACCTTGCTCATTTATCTTAGTGTGCAATGTAGCCTCTCTATTGCACTTATTGAAGCCATTTTGCAAAAGGTTAAGAATAAATTATTCTATACTAGATTGTTGGGGCTTTCTTAAGTCCATAAAAAGACTTCTTGAGTTTGTAAACTTTGTTTTCATGGAACAAAATCTCATATGTAGGTGGCTGCTGCCCATAGACCTCTTCTAAAAAACCATTTGGGAATGTTGATTTCATATTTATTTGATATTTTACCCACTTTTTTATGGATAATATTGTACTCATAGTGTCTAAAAGGGCTACAAGTAAAAATATCTCATTGTATTCTACCTCGGGCTAGTGTGAAGAACCTTTGGCCACAAGACATTCCTTATGTTTTTGCACATCACCATTTTCATTCAATTTTATTTTTTAAACACACTTCACTCTTATCAGTTCTTTTCCTTATGGAAGACCCACTATCTCCCTTGTTTGATTATTTTCTATACAATCTATTTCCTCATCCATTTCATGTACCCATTTTTCTTCTTTAATTGCTTCTTCAAACTGAATTGGATCATCTACATGTGGATATAAAGAGAAAAGAGAAGTCAAACCTACAATATTTTCACATTCAATTTTCTCATAAATGTCTCTTATACTTTCTAGAGTAGGTTTTGACATGTCACTTGGATTATAACTTGTAGAATGTGGACTTGATGGTACAACACTAAGAATACTAATTACAGATGGTATTTGTTACACATTTGATTTAGTATTTGCTTCAGTGCATAGGGTTTCCCTTATGCTTGATGAAGGTGTCATTTGAATACTTTGTTGAGCTTGAATGGGTGTGGAAAGAGTCATATTTTAAGGAGTACCTATTGGTATTAAATCTTCTTTTTTTGGTTGTGGTAATTTGGCTTCTATATTAACTATATTTTCCAAACTTCCATCCCATTCCCCATCTTCTATGAACTAGACATCCTTGTTGATTATAACTTTATTGGTTATTGGGTTCAATATAACTAGTAAGCCTTGGATTTATCATTATATCTAATGATATACAATTTTTTTATTTATTGGGAAATTTATTTCTTAATTCATCAAAGACATGTGCATATGCCACACATCCAAATACTCTCATGTGAGCAACATTATGATTTCTTCTAGTCCATGCTTATTCTAGAATAATATCATTGAGAATTTTGGTTGGACGTATATTTTTTATGTATGTTGGACATGATAAAACTTCATCCCACTATTCATTTAGTACATGTCTTTCTCTCAAAAAGCTCATTTCCATTTCCATGATAGTTCTATTTTTCATTTCATCTACACCATTATAGTGAATTATTTGTGTATTCCATAGTTTTTGCAAAAAATACAAAGTATTTTAAAAAGTATTCTCCACTTCTATCCATTCTTAATGCTTTGATGTAATTCCCACTTTCCTTCTCAACAAAGGCTTTTGATTGATGAAAGTACATGAACACTTCATTCTTATATTTTAAAAATTAGATCCATATTTTTCTTCTAAAATCATGAATGAATGTTAAGAAGCAATACTTTCCACCAATTGGGTGTGTTTTTACTGGTCCACACAAATCTAAATGAACAATCTCTAGTGGTGCCTTTTCTATAATTGAATTTCCTACTAGAAATGACTACTTATGTTATTTACCTAAAGCCCAACCTTCACATATTATTTCTAGTTTTTCTATTAATGAAAAAATCTTTACCATTATTTTCTTATATAGTAGATTTAAATCGTCCAAAGTTTAGGTTTCCAAACCTTATATGCCATAACCAATTTTCATCTTTAATTTTCTCTTGAAAGACTACTTGAGTAATTGTTATAGTTTTATCTTAATCTTCTTGTGAATTTGTTGAAGGGTGTGGCTGATAAAATACTAAATTCAAATCTATTTTTCTCCTTAGGGGATCCACTTTTTTTTTTTACTCATTTGAGCTTTTGCTAGAGCTACTTACTTGAAAATTTATTAAAAATTGTGCATCCTTTAATTTTGAAAAATATTTTATAGCCCTTTGGAACAAGGTACATGCATACTCATCAAGTTATTCTTTAAGTAAGGAATAAAATACACATCAAAAACTAAACTTTTTATTTCCATTTTTTGTTAGAATATTGATGTTTCCTTTTACCATAAATGAAACTTTGTTTTTGATAGAGATAAATAGGTTTTACAGGGACCTAAAATCCAAAGTTTTACAGACCAAAGACAACAGCCAAAAAGACATTAAACAAAAGAAAAACATGCGATAAACTCCACATAGACCCAATGCTAAAAAACAAGATGAAAAGAACAAACAAACCAGAAAAAAAAGAACTCAAATGAGAGAGTGCACCAGTTCAGTGTTCTTTTGAATAGTCTTCTTGTTGATTTTCTCTAGATCCTCCATAATGATTCTGGAGGTACCCTGACCCTGGCTTCGGCTCGTGGTCCTAGTACAGGGACCCAAACTAGTCTTCCCACCAGCAACACTCTGGCCACCCTCCAAAGCATTCTTTTTCTATTTTTCCCCTAAGGAGGGTTCACTTGCTATTTGTTTGGTTCTATAGTCAGCCATTATGGCATTGATTTTCTCCAAACCTTCAGCACTGTTACTCATCACCTCCATGCTGTTTTCCACCAGATTATTCAAGACATCTTGTATGTCATTAACATACTCCTCTAGCTTATCAATTATGTGCTTGTGGAAGATCTTAATAGTTTCAACATCCTGAGATATCTTCTGAATCATGCTCATGATTTTCTTAATTTTACTAGGCCTAGAGGACTCTGTAAAGGTTTCAATAATTCCTTTAATCCCATCTTTCAGACTTCCAATTTCCTTATCCACCCACTTCCAACATTTTTCCTAGCCTCTAGTCACCTCCAAAATCAGGTCTTCCAACTTCTTCTACCCTTTTTTCTCCCCTTCTTTCTCCTTATTCACAGTCCCCTATTTCTCCTCGTTATCCACATTGATGGGAATGTCTAACCTAATCTCATGGTCCTTGTCTTTGGACCCACTTGACTTGGTCAATTTTGTTTTATTTTTGATGGGGGTCTCCAGGTCTTGCATTATCATGCTACTGGATTTAAATTTTCTTGCCACCTACCTTCGAGGGTTGGTTTTTCTACTACTGTTAGTTCCCAGGGTCACCATAGGCTCCTCTTCTTTCTTTGGTCTATACTTAGGGTCTTCTGAATCCTTGATATCACGCCAATCCAGGGTAGTGCCACTATCATACAATTCCATCTCTATGTGAGAAACAAATTGCACCTTAGGGTTAGAAGAAGAAATGTGGGTTTTATCCATGGGGGAGGGTTTCACTTCATGAGATTTGGCATACTTCATGATTAACATAATAATTCCCTCATGAAGCACTGAATTATCCTAGTTCTCGACATATTTTGCTAAAATATTTTCCAAGGACGAAACCAAATAGAAGGGGATTAAAATAATTTTACTATGCCTAAAGTGATTTAAGATTTTAAAATGATATGAGAAAATAATAGAATATTTGCCATCAAGAGTGATATACCTTATGATGAATTTTGCCATGTCATCCCAGAGGGAATTCAGATCTTTCCTGTTGTAGCCACCATTTGCCATTTTTGTCACCTTCTGTTGTTCCTTTTCCTTGTCAAAAAAAGCAGCAAAATACTCCTCACCCGACTTACTCTCTCTATAAAATTTTATGCCCTCCATTTCAAGACCAGTAACAATGGCAACCAGGGTTTCATCAACTTGGAATTCCACCCCATACATAGCCAACACACCCTTATTCCATCCTTTGAAAAAGCTTTTAGTAACCAAAGGAGAGTTACCATGAAGTCTCTCCAGATAAGGAATCATCCCACCATCAGAGATTTCCTCCAAGACCTCCTTATTTTTCTGCCACTTATCATAGGTTGTGGGTTCATGCCTATTCTTGTCCCCTTCCATTATGTTACTTAGGTACTCAAGGAAATAATTTGAAATACCATCCCCATGGCTCCCATCCCATCATAATCTTTCAACATTAAAGTCATTTATCAGGCCAAAGATATCGACATCATTTCTTGCTGATCACACAGAGTTTTCGGGAAGGTTTCCCTTCCCGTCCACCATTTAATCACCATGTTATCAACAACCAAGTTGGCAACATGATCTGATAGTTTATTTCCTTCCCGAAAAATGTGTGAAATCTTGAACTCCTCCAGGCCAGGAATCATTTCAAGGCAATCCTTAATTAGGTTCAAAATAGTCCAGCTAGGCTTAGTCCTACCCCTAATACAATTCACAAAATTAAGCGATTCTCTTTCCAACAAGACCCATCTAAAGCCTTCCTTGATCGCCATGTGTAGTCCTATGTAGGCAGCGTTGGCATCTACATAATGGTTAGTTTGGGTGTCCAAAGAGAGTGCCACTATGAAGACCAGCAAGCCCAAATGATTTCTTGCCAGTCCCCCACAACCTATTGGCCCAATATTTCCCTTGGCTGCCCCATCAATATTGATTTTGATCCACCCCAGATGGGGTGGATGCCAAGACACATTCACTCTGCTATGTTTTATTTGATAGACTGTAACATATATATCCCAACAAATCTTCCATCTTCTGATAGTATCCCATTCCTCCTGGTTAGAGTCAAGTGGAGGATTATTTTTCTTCATCTTCTTTACATAACATCTATTAGTGAATAAATGAAACTTTGTTACCATTCCCCAATGTGACATATAATTTAACTATCCTATCCAAACTAGAAAATATTTCTATGTTCCTTGTCAGATGATTGTTGTAATTTGAATCCAAAAACCATATAATCCATTTGATTTTCTTGTACAACATTGCATGCTAAGAACTTACCACCTTAATTTTTATTTTCCTTGATAAATTTTGCATTTGTTTCCTATAACCATAATATTTCTTTCTACATCCATTTCAATAATGAGCATATTTCTTGCAATAGTAACATTGAGTTGAAGACTTATAATACCTTTGGCCTTGAGATTGATTTTGAGTTGATGTTTAATTATTTCCTCTTTCACTTGAGTTTCATGGTTTGGTTCTTCCTATATATAAGTTTCTTCTGTTGCCTCTCAAATTTGATCTTCCCCTACCTCTACCATGGAAATAAAATAAGGGTGTTGATCCTAAAAAATAAAAATAAAAACCACTTAAAATACTATACAACATATTAAAGTATCATTTTTAGTCATAAAAAAGATTTTGTTAGAAATATTATCAAAAACAATGAAAGTAAAAAGTAACAAGCTAGCCTAAAAATCGGCCCCAGTCTTGGTGAGAAACTTACACAATTCCTTATTCTTTTCTTTATTTTCTTAATTCTTTTTAATTCTCTAATCTTGTAGTAGGCATAGAGTGTGAGGATAAGGTGACAATAACCTTGCAATCCTAATCCATTCACATTTATCCATGATCATTGGAAACTGTTCCCTAGGACATGTGATAGAATGTTAAATATTTGTACTTTATGGTTAATTGTAATTGCATTTTAAAGAGGTGAAAATGAAGAGATAATAAAGGTAAATTTAGATGGAAAAAATAAACTCTTTCTCATGTCCATATTGAGTCATGAAGGTTTGAGAAGAGAAAAGTCCATTTGGGGATTTCAATAGTCAAAGAAAGTTATGAAGCACTCAAAATGTATAAAGTCTAAGTGAGATTGGGTTTAGTGCCAAAAGAGGAATCACTTGAAGATATCTATTATTTTATTATATCTCTTGGTGATTCATTCTCTAAGGCATGGCTTTTTGGAAAGTGGTTTTGGCCCGTTATTTTGGGAAAATAATGGTGGGTTTTCTTTTCCTATTTGGCTATATTTTGGAGCCAAGGTATAGTTGTTTGAACACCATAGTTTCTTTGAGGTTTCCAAGTAGTTCTGGGACCATTTGGAGAAGTGAAGTGTATTATTGAGTTGTAGTCTCTCTTTCTGAAAATTAATAATGTGCTTTCCCTTGTTCTCTGGTGGAGTTTTTTCTCAAAAGGGCTTCCCATGTTAATCTGGTGTCCCTTTTAGTATGGTTGATTCTATATTTATGTTGAATGGTGAAATCAAATTTTTAATTTAGATTTATTCTTAGATTTGGTAATATTTTTAGATTTGTAATCACATAAAAAAGTTAATAATGAATTGTCTCTTCACCTTGCTTCTCAACATTTGGTATTAAAGCTAATGGTTTTGTTGAGAGTGGGACACCTTTCTCTTTAAGTGTTATTAAGGATTTTTTCTATAGTGGGATATTTTATTGTGTGGTGTTGTAGATTTAAGAGTTTAAAGATTGAAGTCATGATTTCTACTTATTGCATAGATATTGAGAATCAATTGCACTGGCTACAAGATGTGGAAACTGGAGATGGAATATATTTTGAAAGAAAGATTTTAGTAGTTTCTAGTTTCACATGAAAAAAACCAGAGGACTCTATATTATCAGATGATGCTTGGGAGATAGTGGGAAATAAGGCATGAGAAATTTTTTGAATGTGTCTTAGATATTTCATTCTCTTGAATGTCTCCAATGAAGCATCCAAATACAAATTATGGAAGAGGATTGGTGATATTTATTAATATAAAAGTTTGTCTAATAAGTTATATATCAAGAGAAGGTTATGTTCTATGAAAATAAAAAAGGATCAATATATTACAAATAATTGGAATCATTTTAATCTAATTATAAGTCATCTTGTATTGATAGATGTTAAATTAGAAGATGAAGATCAATGTATCTTGTTCCTTTTCTCTTTTCCCAAATCTTGGGAAAATATGATTATTCAAATTAGTAGTGGTCTTATAGAGCCAAAGATGGACAAGATGATTACCATATATATTTCAAAAGTGGTGAGAAGAAAGTATATGAATATTTTCTCCCAAGATGCTTTTCATGTGCAATGAAAGTCCAAAGAGAAAGGGCCTAAAAGGAATAAAAAGAGGGAGATGTCTAAAGGATGACTGAAGACTCTCAGAAAGAGCAAAGTGATATAATTGTGGAAAATAGGGAATGCAAAGAGAGAATGTAGAAATTTAAGAAAAAGAATGTTGATTCCTTCACGAAAAAGTCTTCCAAAGACAATTTTGATTTTTTGTTTATTTTTTTCCAAGTTTGGTTTATTGATTCAGGTGCTTCCTACCACATGAATCCTCATAAGGAGTAGTTTTCCTCTTACAAGGAATATAATGGGAGAGATGTTTTCATTGGTGACAACTATACAAAGAAGTTTATTTGTAAAGGAAAGGTAAAGTTGAGTTTCAATGATGGAAGAGTAAAAACTATTGATAATGTTCTGCATATTCTAGGACTAGCAAGAAATCTTCTTTCAGTATCCAAGTTAAATGATTCTATAATGCCTGAGATTTTTGGCAACTCTAGTTGTAGGTTGGTAAGAGGGAGTTTTGTGATAGCTAAAGGGCCTTAGATATGGATTTTATTTAGGGTTAATGCCTCGACTTTTAGTAATTATATGAATGTAACTATCACTAAAAAATCATGTATGATGTGGCACTAATGATAGGGTCACATTACTGAAAAAGGTCATTGGACCATTCTAAATATTTTTTTTTCTTGATGTTCTTTCTAATCATTTTGTTGGTGAAAATGATTATTATGATCAATATATGTTTTGTAATTAGAATAGATCATCATTTTCTAAAGGAATCTATAAGGTAAAAATATCATTAGAAATTAATTTGTTCAAAAGTGTGTGGTCTAGTCGATGATTTTTCTTTGGGTAATTCTTTCTATTATGTTTCTTTCATTTATGATTCCTTGAGATACACTTGGATTTATTTTATGCATTCTAAATATAAAGTTTTCACTATATTTAAGAAATTTAAGGCCTTACTGGAAAAGTAATTAGATTATATGAGAGAAGTGTTGAGGACTGATAGTGGGGGTGAATATTATTCAAGGGAATTTGCATTGTTTGACAAAAGACTAATCCTTACTTTCCCCCCAAAAATGTGGTAGAAAATAGAATGAACAAACCATAATGGAACAAGCTAGGAGCATGTTAAGTGCTGCTAAGCTTGATAGTTTCTTTTGGGTGAGAGATATTTGTACTACTTGTTATTTTATTTATATATCTCCTTTTTCATCTCTTATTAATAAAAATTATTATGAAGTATGAACAAGTAGAAATATTTTGGTTGCACACTTAAGGATCTTTGGTTGTGAGGAATTTGATCATGTGCCTCATGATAAGTGATCTAAACTGGATCCAAAAGATAAAAAATGCATCTTCAAAGGTTATGGTTAGAATGTAAAAGGTTATAAGCATTGTAATCCTCTAACTTTAAAAATGATATTTTCTAGAGATGTTATTTTTAGAGAGTTTAGAGCTTACTCAAGTGAAGAACAACCAAAGGAAAAGACAAAGACAATTCACTTTAAAACATAGATTGAGAAGTAGGAAGATGTACATGTGGAAGAATAATTAGATGGATTTGAGGATGGAGAAGAAGAAGAGGGTTTAGAGAGTTCAGATGATGTGTAGGATGAGAACACAGAAAAAAATTAATAGGTTAAGACCATTTCTCCTACCTTGAGGAGATCCACAAGGCAACAAAATCAAGTTGATAGGTATAGCCCACTAGATTTATTGAGTGCCAACAATGAACATATATCCTTCAAGGATGATATCTCTTTGGAGGAAAGTGAGTTTTGGATGCAAGCCATGCATGAGGAGATGATGGCCTTGGATAGTTGTGATAGCTAGGATCTTGTATTTTTTCCCAAAAGAAGAAAGCCCATTGGATGCAAGTGGCTATTTAAAATGAAGTTTGGAGCAGATGACCAATTAGAGTGGTAGATGGATATATTAGTGGCCAAGGGCTACTCTTAGAGAGAGGAAGTTGTTTTCACAAAGTGTTGATTAGAAAATAAAAGGATTAGCATATTCCCTTTAGGGGTTTTATTTTTCATGTTTTCATATCATTTCTTGCATAGAGTGGTATGTCTTCTATGGTTAATCCTTCCCTTTATTAGAATATGTGACCTTTCCTTCTAATGTTCTCTCTTTCCCATTCAAAATCACCTCTTCTCTAGAGTTTCATTTTACATATATTAATATATTTTCTTATATTGGATATTTATTCATGTGAGTATATTGTATATTTTCCTATGTCTAATCTCTCCTTAGAGGTTATGTAATTCTTATAATTGTCCTTACACTTGGGGTAATGATCTCTCTCTCTCTCTCTCTCTCTCTCTCTCTCTCTCTCATCCTTTCTAAGGATCCACTTTACTTTGGTTGAGTGGTGTTTTCTTATTATTTGATGTCATTCCTTGTGTGAATTTGTTGTTTTCTCAAGGAATTTCTCTTATGTAAGAGGTGTAGTTCCTCGGCTACAACCTCTTTTTCACTTGGAAATGTATATCCATTATAAACTTACCCCTCACAATGGGTCAAAAGTGTTTCATTCTTCATCAAGAAACCCTTTCACCTAGCAATAGGAGGAAGGTATGTATTCTTGTTCTCCTTCCTTTCTTTTGGTAGAAGATGCAATGTTTGTTAAAGAACTCCTCTTGGAGGTAGTTTTCATTTGAACAAAGATATCTTCTCCTCCAAGGATCTCCTTTATAATTGTTGTGAGATATCTCTTAAATGAGGTGTTCAGACTCAAAAGAATAGAAACCAAACTCTTATACAAGATGCTTCATGCTCGAAACTAGACATAACATTTTATATATGTCTTAAATAGGTTATACATTCCCAAAACCAGAGAAAATAAACTCTTACACAAGATATCCTCAAAACCAGGCATGTATCTACCTTGTATAAGGTTACAGATTTTTAAAACTAGAGAAAAAAAACTCTTAAATGAGATGTTCCTAGAAATAGACATACCCCTTGGAATTTATATTTATATTATATGTCTTAAACAGGTTGATGCATGCTAGAAACTAGGGAAAACAAACTCTTATACAGGGTGCTATATACTGGAAATAAGACATCACTTGCACACACAAAAGAGGATGATTGGAACTAGCAAAACATAGCTAGACTATTCATACTCTCCTCCCCAACATGGATCACCTAGAAAAACACATCTAGAGTATGTATTCAATTCATTCTTCTCGTGGATCACATAGAAAAACACATCTAGCATCTATCCATGCTCTCTCTTTCCTTCTTCTTATGAGCTCATAGCATTGCTATTGGTAGTTCATGGGTGATGTGTGATTTTATCTTTTATGTGATCACTTGTAATGTTATTGAGATGACATTTTTCAAGAATAATATTAGTGGTTGAGACATTTTGATGTCGAGGTATCTTTGGCTAGTTGACTTGAGGTTTTGTTTTTGGTCTTTAGATTTTGTGTTGTGTCTTTTTTCCTTCGTCTTTGTTTTACTTTTTTTTGTCTTTTTTTTTTCTTTTTCTTTTTGTTTTGTATGCTCTTGTATGCATTTGAGTGAGTTAAGATCCTAATATTGGGGGCTCAGTTCATCAAAATTAGTGATGTCTTATACTCGTTGTAATTGTGCTCCTTTCCTCCTCTCTTTCATCTGTCTTTTGTCTACTTTATAGTGAGTATTTGTGTACTCATACTCCCATTAAAGTGGGGGGTAAATATAGTGTAAATTATCATTAGGCTAATTTATATCTCATATTTGTGCCCCTAGTTTAGCACATATCCCTCTCTTCTTCAATCTGGGTCCATCTAGTGCCTTAACTCCATCTTTTATGCCTCATACACCTACCAAATGATCCTTTGGAGCTATGTACTCCTCCCTGAATCCTAATTTTTGTCCTGAATTTAGGAGGACCAGGGTGGTGGTGGTGGTGTCCTGGTCCTCTACCATAGTGCCCAATGCACTGATCCTCCTCAATGGGACTCAATTTTCAATGGAGGGGTGTGACCAATCTCTTCGATGGGAAATGAATTTGGTGGCTAAATATGACCATTGGAGGTCAGCCTTAATGGTAAATTTTACTAGATACTTATATATAAAGGAATTTGATCAATCTAATTTAATCCTAAGCATTCTAAGTGTCCATTTTCAAGCAATCAAGCATTCAAGCACTGAAGTGTTCATCATCAAGCATTTCCAAAGATACTCGAGGTTTCACTTCCTTCATTCAACCATGGTAGATAAAGTTACAAAATTCATATGCAAGCATGTGTATGTGATTAGGGATTTGCCATGTTCATGCTATTTCATACAACATGTGTGATTACATTTAAGAAGAAAATCATCATTGTCAAACATTGTAGATTTGAGGTATACCTTCCCATTTTTTATTTTAGTATTTGCAATATTCCATTCAAGGTTAATTCCTAAACTAGTGATTGAATTAGGGAAACCCTTATTCCCAACATATTTCCCTTCCCTAGTGTGCAGAGGAATAGGTACAAAATTACGATCTTCAGAATTGGCTTTATTCACAGTGCTGAATCAATTCCCCATTAGAGTGTGGAAAGTGTGGAGGACTAGAGTGGCCACCATACTAGTCTCAACAAACTAATATCTCCTTCTAGGAATAGATCTAAATCCTCTTACAATCTTTAGATCCAGGTTTTTTGCTTGATCTGATCACTGTAGCTCACTGTTCATGCATAATTACATCAATTTTAGTACCATTACCATGATTTCAATCATGGGGGATTCACTGGCTAGGAAATATTATATCACGTGCATTCATATTGGGAGGTTTAATATCTCAAAAAATAAGTTCAATATACTGCCTATTTGGTGAAAATAGTAGGTTTTTTAATTTGGGCTATGAAAAAATATAATATATGGTCAAAATAGGGTGGTTTTTAATTTATGTTGTGTATCGTGAGGGGGTGGCAAAAAAGGATTTTAGTGCAATAGGTTTTGAAAATAGGGGGATTATTTAGTATGTCATGAATGCATGTGGTAGATAACCCAGGTTCACTAAGTGAAGCCCCCATGATTTCAATATCTTCAACAAATTAATTAAGCTCAAGTTAAAGAAGAGGCTTACATACACTCCTCGAATTAGACCAAAATCTAGATCTATAAATTTTGGATCTATCTAATTCCTGTTTTTCCCTAATGTAATAGGTCCTTAAGAAAAATTAATGGTTTTACATTTTTCATATGGTGGAAACCATAATTTTTACCACTTTACACTACTTACACATTCTAATAATGTTAGCGAATAGTGTTCTAGGTAGTTTGATAATTCAAACTATTTCTACTTACAATAGTTCAACTACTAAGGGATAGTTAAAGGGTTTTCCATATAGTTCATGTTAATAAAATTTTCCAAAGATGCAAAATTATTGTATACACCTAAAAATGGTCTGAAGATAATTAGTTGAATAAGAAATTATTTAATTAATCCCCCTCCCCAATTTAATTGAATTCATTAGCAATTTGATTAAATTCTTCCACTCATCTACTTATTAATAAATATAAGGATTTATTTAATAGGTTACTTTCAATAGTCCCCTTTGATTAATTAATTAATCCTCCCCCCCATCTTCAATCATTTCTTCTAATCTTCTAATTAATTAAAACAAATATATTTATGAGTTGTTGAAAGTTAATTAGTCTTTTCCTATTATTTGAATTTTTAAATTCAAATTACCCACATGCCTCCTAACTTCTAACCACCTAATCTAACCACTTCTAAACCTAACACATTCAATCTAACCCTAAGTTTAATTAAACCTATCTTATCTTGCACATCCTAACCTCCTATGGTGTGGATACTCTTCCCTTGAGACACATGCCCTTCTTGGGCCACATGTCCCCTTTCCTTAGACACTTACCCTCTAATGAGCAAAGCTTATTGACACTTGTCACCATAGAGATGAAAAATGTTCGCTTTCCACCAACCTCTTTTCCAACCTCCTCCAATTTCACCATTGAAATCTTCAGTCTCAATCTTGACCATTGGTTCCTACCACCTCACCCTTGGCCTTGGAAATCCTATAAATATCCCCCATTTTGGAGCAATAATGATCCCATCTCATTTGTATCTTATGCATTATTACTATAGGCATATATCTCTTAGCATATCATTTGAGCATTGTTATTATGGAAAATTCCAACTTAGATCTAGCTTAATTTGATCATTTTCTAGCATAATTGTTGAATCATGTAGCTTAATCATTATCTTTTCTAGCTTAATTGCATCATTATCATTTCAAGTCCCCTATCTAGGTGTAGTCAAGTCACTGGAATTTTCTTATCCAAATCTGAGAGAAAATCCACACTCGCATTTGTTAGGAGGTGATAGATGGCTTTGCCATGGTTTTATGTTTCTTTGTTTTGAATTTGCGAACCATGCTTGTAATGATCTATTGAGTGTTTGTGTTGCAGCTGTAGGTATCACACTTCGCAGGAACGACATTTTGGCACCCACCATGGGGCCGGAAATCTATTTTTTGGCCTCTCAAACATCATCAAATCTTCATTTTTGGTCGGGTTGGAATCAGAATCTCGTACGAGTTCCTTTTTTGGCTCATACGAGCTCCTTTGTGAACTGAAATTACAATCCATCTTGACTTGTATGAGCTTTTGATTTGTCATACGAGCCTTCTTATGCACTCATACGATCTCAAAAAGATTCTCGTGCGAACAAGTAAATCATGTCGTACAACATTCTGCTTCTGTGTTTTTAAAATAGACTGCATTTTGGGGGTTTCATGCTTTGATTTGATTATTACTAATCCTAACCTTGGTCTATTTGTGAGTTTTGTTTTGGCAGCCTAACTAGTTTTTGCAAGATGATTTTCAAAGATTACGCTTATCAAAGCTTCATTTCAACAAAACACATCATGATTACTAATGCATTTATTTTGTAGGTTACCTAGGAGGACTCAACTAAACTCCATGTCTTCTTTAATCTTTCTAGGCACACTTGATTTTGCTAATGGAAATGAACAATTATGTTTTTTGTTTTTTGATGATAGGTGAGTATGGTCTCACCTTTCTTAGGTGATCAGATAGCTAGACTCATCCTCTACTTCAATTAATGCATTTGTTTAGCAGGCCTGCCCTCCTGAGGAGCTAATAACTCATAGCCATTAAGGCTGGTGAGAGGGGAATGACCTAAGTGGAAATGGCTAATGCCAAGTAATCCAACCGACTATAAAATAAATGTGACTTTATGAAAATCAAGTCAATGACAGTGCTCGGTAATAGCTCGCCTTCATACCCTTAGGTATATGAAACCTTAGTTTTTAAGGCTGGGAGACCTCTTAATTGAGTATTATACCCCAATGTGCCAAATGGATCCCTTACTAGTTTTGGTTAAATTAGAAGCTACCTGATTCACCTCCGAAATGGTGATAATCTTTGTGAAAGAGATATGGTAACTCTCCCAAGACACTTGTCATATCATGCCCCCATTAGCATTTGGAGTCGGATAATACAGTGTTGAGAATCCATTGCGTGAGACTCAGTGGTCGTATTCTGATTAGCTATCAATTGGGTGTGTACCTAAGCTTGCAAGCAAAGGTTTTCTCTCTTAGCCAGCTTCCTTAGGTAGCATAATGTTCTTGAAGGTCACTAATCATATCATGTGTTTGTTGTGTATTCATCCCTTAAACAAAAAACTAGCCATTCAAAATTGGGAAACATAAGAAAAAAATCAAACTTCACTAATCAAAATTCTGCCAAACAAACATATTTTTCTTTGTTTTGTTCTCTTTCGTATGAGGTATCTACTTTGTCATATGGTCTGGTGGGAATTGTCATATGATCCTATTAGCATAAAATCTTTTAGCATATGGGTTATTAAGTTGTGTCGTACAAGTCCTTTTGTTTATCGTTTGGCTTAGGGGGAATTGTCGTATGAGCCTCTGCTTTGTCATATGAAATTTCTGATTCATCATATGGGCTTATATGTATTGTCATCTGAGGCTGCATAAATTATTGTACAAATTTCTATCTCTGTTTGTCCAGAGTTGTCTTCTTGCACATCTTTTTCAGATCTGTCATATTTTCTCGGTCAATTTACAATAATCATAAACACCTGTTCTCTGCCATTCTGTGCTTGGATTGTCTCCTTTGTTTGCTTGGTCAAGTTATCATTTATCAAATCAGACTCTTGAACATAAACACCTCAAGATTTTAAAGTGCTCACATTCAAAAAGTTCAAGATCTAAGCATCTCAAAGTGCATCATCACCCTCTTTGATAAACTGACCACCCAAAACATAGTTTCTCATCAGGATCTATCATCCTTTATCATGAAACTACAATGTTTGGTCAAGATAATCTTGTCCCACATCATAGGATATATCATTCCTATTGGACTTGGTTTTTATTAAATCATCATCATTGCACTCCAAAACCAAAGATCGAAAAAATTGCAAACTTTTAAACACTTGAATCATCTTTTCGTGTCATATCATTCTATCACATTTACAATGACAATTGATCACTTATCAAAACAACTTTTGGAAAATCGAACCCGTGAAATGGGAACAAAAATATTTAAAATAGCTGAAGATCATATCAACATGACATACCAAAGAAAAATACAAGTAACAAGGCAATATATCAGAGAAATCAAACAAATCCAAAATCCAACTATGTCAAAATCTCACAAGGATTCAAACACATCTCCAAAGAAAGGTGGCTCTTTTAGGAAACTCTTAAAGATATCCCTAAAGGATTTGGCTGACAAAGATCAAAATCATGCACCTATGTCTAGCAATGGCTCATTCATCCATAAGAAAATTGACTCTCCAAAGGCATCTATTCCTAAACCTCTTGAAAACTTGCAAGAATCTTCCATAGCATCCTCACCAAACAATATACCCATCAACCCTATTTTAGAGGATCCTATTCAAAGATCATCTCCTTCATATCCAAGCATTAATTCATTGCAACCTTCCAATAACGCTCCCTTGCAAATTGAAGTCCTCATTCATAGAACACTCGTTAAATGTGTCCTAATAGATGGGGGAGTTGGCTTAAACATTTGTTCTTTGAGTCTTGTCTGTGCTTTATGTTATTCAGAAGATACAGTTGATCCCCTGAAAAAGATCATATTCAAAGCATATGATGAAGAAGAACGTTCCTCTAAAGGAATTGTGATGTTACCCCTCAGAATGGGACCTTTATAGAAAGACATAGCATGCCAAGTTCTAGACTTGGACCTACCATACAACATACTCTTGGGAAGACCATGTATACAAGACATACAAGCTATTACATCAACATGTCATCAGTGCCTAAAATTTCCATACAATGGGTAGGAAATCACAATATCAGCAGACTCAAATCCATTGTAGTATTGTAGTAATCTTTAACCAAATCAAGAAGTCATTGTTCCTCATAACAGAGAGGCAGCATCTTCAAGCACACAATCCAAGGAATAATCATTTGCATCAATTCTATCAAACATGGAAAAAAAATGCAACTAAAAGATCGAGGGAACAAAGAATATTTACTATCATGGAAAAACAAACAAGAGCAACTTGAAAATGAAAGAGAAGAATAATATGTAGAAGTCGATATAGTTCACACTTATGCAAGGCAAACGGTAGAAACTAGCCTACTTGAATCAGAGTCACATTCGGTTGACTTGGACTTAATCGAGGATGATCAGGACCTTCTTCTACAAGGTCATTCTAACGAGAATATCATTCTAGACATGGAAATAATCACTGAAAGCCTTGACATCTCTATCATGACCCCTAATATCTTTGAAACTATCCAACATGAGGATCCTTTATCCTTAATCCCTCCTGAACCTATGGAATGAGAAAATGAAAGACATACTGCCATTGATACCTTACTGAATGACCAGGCTATATCCTTATATCTTAATGAAATTAAACTTGCAACAACTTTCACCAGGGATTCTGCTAACGTATCTTCAACTCAAGTGGGTGCTAAATCTCCTAGTCGCAAAAATGAAAATAAAGAAAAGAATATCAGGTCTAATGCTGAAAATAATTTATTGGCAACATTGGATTGAGAAAAAGTAAAAATAAAGGACGCATCTATCAATGAAAACCTCCTCGAGGCACTGGAAGATGGGAGATTTGACACCTTACCTAAATTTTATCAAGATAGGTCAATCCTAATAGAACCAGCACGGGCAGTTAACATTGGCACAACTGATCTACATCTAGCAATCTCTCTATCAGAACTAGCAAGGCAACAATATTTGGAACCCTTCAAAAGATGGCAAATCAATATTACCTAGTCATATATAGACACTCTAGGGTTCAATTCATATCTTACAATCCATCACCAGAATATCAGTCCAAGAGCAAGCATCAATAATAGAACACAACACGAATCGGGAACATGTATTCTATTCATAACACCACAAGGTCATACAATTAAAAAAGCATACAAATTAAGCTTTCCATGGACCAACAACACAACAGAGTATGAATCTTTGGTAACACATATCAAAATGGCCATAGAATGGGACATTAAACAACTTCAAGTCTTTGGAGACTCTCAGCTCGTCATCAATCAAATCAATAATGACTATCAAACAAAGGATGAAAAATTAATGCCTTATAAAAAGATGGTTGATGATATCAAGAAATACTTTGTAGAAATAAATTTTCAGCAGATTGCAAGAAATGACAACAAAGCAGTAGATACCATGGCTACACTTGCTTCTCTCCTTCAGACACAAGAAAATCAACAGAGTTATGAATTCCTAGTGGAAGAGTTATTTTACCCTGGTCATAATTGTCCTGATTCCCAAACTATTTGTCACCTTGTGGGGCATGATTTCTCCCATTATGGCCAAACTTACATATACCTGAAAGATAATATCCTCCCTCCTGACTTATCAAAAAATATAAAGAGAAACTTTATTTGCCAATCCTCCCATTTTACTCTTGTCGCAAATACCTTGTTTAAACAAGATTTAGACAATACTCTTTTAAGATGTCTCGAACAAGAAGAATCTGAGAAGGTCTTACATGAATTCCATAACAACATTTGTGGCACTCATTCAAGTGGTCTTACCCTTTCGAAAAAACTCATCCGCTTGGGCTATTATTGGCTGACTATGGAACGAGGTTCTTTTCAGATAGATAAAACATGCAAACAATGTCAGATCCATGGGAATTTGATTCATGCACCAGCACAAGAACTTCATGCTTTAGCAACATCTTGGTCTTTCTATCAATGGGGTCTTGATATAGTAGGAAAGATAAATCCTTATTCATCTAGTGGTCACAAATTCATCCTTGTAGCTACAAAATATTTCACAAAATGGTTTTAGGCAGTACCTCTCACAAATATAATAGGAAAACAAATTGCTGCATTTATCTTGAACTACATCATCTGTCGCTATGGAATACCCATGACCATTATCACTGATAATGGGTGACCATTCAAGAATCAAGATGTACAAGAGCTATGTGAGAAATTCAAGATCTAGCATAAATTCTTCACACCCTACTATCCATAGGGAAATGGGCAAGCAGAAGCATCAAACAAAACTATTTTAAAAATCCTCAAAAAGATAGTAAATGATGCTGTAAGAGATTGGCATATTCAATTAAACCCTGCTCTATGGGCCTACCATACCAATATCCACACACCAATAGGTGCCACACCTTTCTCTCTTATTTATGGATCAGAAGCAATACTACCAATAGAAGTACAGATACCTTCTCTATGAGTATCATTAAAAGGTCTTATCCCAGATGAAGAACATTGAGTATCTAGATTACAAGAGTTGGAGTTAATCCATGAATAAAGAAAAAATGCCTTTGATCATTTAAAGGTATATTAGCAAAGAATGTGCCAGAGTTATAATCACAGGGTCAAACCATGAACATTTCAAGTAGGAGAACTAGTACTACAGAAAATCCATGCAATCAGGCAGATCGAGAAAAGAAAGGAAAGTTTGAACCAAACTGGTTAGGTCCATTTGTGGTCACTACCGTATTTGGATCAGGAGCATATTAGCTATAACCATAGGACAAAGATCATCTCGACGAACCTGTCAATAGCATGAATCTGAAGAAATTTTATGTCTAAAAAAGAAGAAAAATCCAAAAAAAAGTGAAAAAGAAGAAAATCCAAAAAAAAGTGAAAAAGCCAAAAAAAATTTAAAAAAGTGAAAAAGTAGAAAAATCCAAAAACAGTGAAAAAGCAGAAAATCAAAAAAAAAAAATCAAATATGAGAAAAAGTGCAATAAAAAAAGATAGTGAAAACCTGGCAAACAAGCACTATCTATCCACTAGATCTTCCATCTATTAGTTCATGCATCATTCCTCTTGCATTCATTCAGTGTTGTCCATATCCATCATGAAGCCTTTGTACGTACGTAGGTATCCTATCTAATCTCTTGCCATGGTTTGGATCATTGAGTATATCATAATGACTTTGTTTCTAGGCTTGAGGCAAAATCCTGCACCTAGCTGGGGCAAACTTTTTGATCATTTTGAGCTTAATCAAATAGGTAGATTAATAATTAAACAACCCTTATCAAGCGAAAACTATGACACATCCAACGTTGAACACAAGATCAAATTATCAACCATCAAACTATTACAAAGTCAGTCTAAATGCATAGATGATATCTTTTGGATAATGATTTTAACATGATTGTTCAACTTTTTATCTTGATTTTTGCTATGATGATTTCTGAGTGACTCTAGGATGTCTTTGACTAGAGAAACAAGGAAGGAACATGATATTTTTCTTGTCTGATGTCTGTAAATTAATCATCAATATGTGCATATTTGTCTCGGGACATGATTATTACAGTATCATTGAAGACATTTTTGATTTGCGTATTGAAATGGTTAATACTAACTTTTTTACACAAGCAACACTCAGGTCATCTCAGTTCAATTATACCACGATGCTTGTGCTAACTTGCCATATCAAAAGCCTGGAAAGCAATGCTGAGGTCATCATGGTTTAATTATATCATCGATGTTCGCACTCACTTTCCACATTTCAAAAAGCTCAATGATGACAAAAATGTAATAATCCAATGACTGGTCTGGTCATAGCTTTGCGTTTCATTTGCATTTGCATTTTATCTTGCATTTCATTCTTGCATGGGATCCCGCATGCTCATTTTACCCAAGGTTAAATCTATCATAGGAATCATCAAGGTATCATCACAAGTGTATATGCAATCAGACTGATGACTCACATCTCTCCAGATATTGTCGATCCAGCGAAAATCTTATGCTACCCTCTCAACAGAACCAACATCAACTTATTCGAATCTTCTTGCAACTTGATATCAGCAAATTGTCAGTTCTGTATCCAATCAACCTTATCAATTCGATCAATAAATCAAATTTAATCGATTCTATCATGCCTTATACAGGATGTATCTTTCCTGAAACTAGACATTCTAATCATGTCATATATAGGATATATTGTTCCTAAAACCAGACTCTTTGATCATCTTTGTCTTATATAGGAGATGTCCTTCCTGAAACCAGACTGAATCTCAATCTTATCAATCTAGCCAATCAAGCTTAATCAAGAACCACATCACCATGATCGTAGAACTTGCATTTTCATCAACCATAGTTGTAGACATCAAATCATTTCCAATCAGGATATCAATTTTCCAAATATTCGCAAAACTCCAAAGGTCAATTATCTCAATTGATCTCTCGAGGAGGCATCATCATACCGCAATCTATCAATCAATAGCTGGGGCATCCTATCAAACCAATGTCATCATCAACATGAGATTATTCTTTGAATCATCGCGTCATCACACCTCACTTCAAAGAGGGGCAAAATGTATACACCTAAAAATCATTTGAAGATAATTAATTGAATAAGCAATTATTTAATTAATCCCCCTCCCCAATTTAATTGAATTCATTAGCAATTTGATTAAATTCTTCCACTCATCTACTTATTAATAAATCTAAGGATTTATTTAATAGGTTCATTTCAATAGTCCCCTTTGATTAATTAGTTCAAATTAATTAATCCTCCCCCCCATCTTAAATCATTTATTATAAATCTTCTAATTAATTAAAACAAATCAATTTATGAGTTGTTGAAAGTTAATTAATCTTTTCCTATTATTTGAATTTTTAAATCCAAATTACCCATATGCCTCCTAACTTCCAACCACCTAATCTAACCACTTCTAAACCTAACCCATTCCATCTAACCCTGGGTTTAATTAAACCTATCTTAGCTTTCACATCCTAACCTCCTTAATTTAACCTCCTATGGTGTGGATACTCTTCACTTGAGACACATGGCATTCTTGGGCCACATGTCGCCTTTCCTTAGACACTTGTCCTCTCATGAGAAAAGCTTCTTGACACTTATCACCATAGAGATGACAAATGTTCCCTTTCTACCAACCTCTTTTTTAACCTCCTCCAATTTCACCATTGATATCTTCAAACTCAATCTTGACCGTTGATTCCTGCCACCTCACCCCTGGCCTTGGAAATCCTATAAATATACCCCATTTTGGAGCAATAATGATCCCATGTCATTTGCATCTTATGTATTGTTACTATAGGCATATATCTCTTAGCATATCATTTGAGCATTGTTATTATAGGCAATTGCATCTTAGATCTAGCTTAATTTGAGCATTTTCTAGCATAATTATTGAATCATGTAGCTTAATCATTATCTTTTCTAGCTTAATTGCATCATTATCATTTCAAATCCTCCATCTAGGTGTAGTCAAGTCATTGGAATTTTCTTATCCAGATCTGAGAGCAAATTTACACTCGCATCTCTTAGGAGGTAATAGATTGCTTTGCCATGGTTTTATCTTTCTTTGTTTTAAATTTGCTAACCATGCTTGTAATGATCTATTGAGTGTTTGTGTTGTAGCTGCAAGTATCACACTTCACAGGCATGACAATTATTATAATATCCAAAAAGGGAATTATGATAAAAGAAAAGCATAGACGGATAGTCAAATTCTAGAGCTACTTCATAATTTCTCTACTCAATTTTTAACCTTTCTTCCAGCATAAGATATTTGTCTTTAAGAACTTTTGGGACTTTAAAAAAAGCATAGATGAAAATATAGAAATTACTGAGGATTTTACACATATATGATGGTGATGAGTATGTTAATTATATATTTATGTAATTTTATTCTTTAGAGGGGTTTGAATAACATTATACAATTTTATCATCCCAGATGGGCGGCTATCAAATACAAAACCACCAACAAACTGATCTCTAAGGCCAAGCCCCTCTCTAAAAAGAAAAAGCTAGTGACTAAAGACCATAGTCTGAAGATTACAGATCTGGGAATTAAATTGGACATCCCTAGCAATGTCCTGAAAGAAAAATAGGGGACCATGGCCAACAAAGCGAACAGTGGGATATAGAGGACTGGTAACTTGATGAATCTAGTTATGGAAGCTACCAAAAGCTAGGAGAGCTACTGGAAGTTGGTAGAGCGTGTAATTGATACCTTCAATGTGGGGGTTAAAGAGATTATTGATATCTTCACTGCTTCCCCTGAGCCCAGCAAACCGAAGAAACTCATGACTGTGACAAAAAAGCTCTCCCAGGACGCTGAGGTGATGAAATGCAATCACAAACACAAGATTGAAAAAGTGGAGCAGTCTATGGCAAAGATTAAGAAAAATCTCAAGAACCTGGTTGACATAAGAAAAGAAGCCATGAACAATAGTATAGAGGGGCTTGAAACAATTAATGTCATGGTTGCTGATTATAGATCCTACCATAGTGAACCAATGAAATATCTTGGAGGGGAAGATATGGCTGTTGAAGATAGCAAAACCATTGGTCCTAGATCTAGAACCAGAAGTAGGAGCAGCAACAAGGGTACCTTTAGATTCATTATGGAGGAGCTAGAGGAAATCAATAAGATTTCCATCCAGAAGAACAAGGATATGGTGCTCTCTTAATTGAGAGTTTTTTCTCTTGTTTTATCTTGTTTGTCTACGTCTCCTTTGTTTTTGTGACTACTTAGGGTTGCGCCCCTATTTTGATGTTGGTTCATGTCTATTTGGCTGATGGTCAGTTGTAAAACTTTTGGTTTCGGGTCCATATAAAACCCGTTTATCTTTATAAAAAACATTATACAATTCTATAGAGTTCGTAATAAAATTGAATCCTAAAATGTAAGAATAAATTTATTTCCTTTATGTAAGCTAGAATCCACTATTTTAACTTGAGTAACTAGATTCATAAATGAGACAAAATTATTAATATACAGATATCCTAATAATTAGTTTGATAAGATCTTTCATAAAGATAGTTCGAAGCTCTAAACGTTTCAAAGTTG
The DNA here is from genome assembly GCF_030272615.1 of Cryptomeria japonica. Taxonomy (NCBI): domain Eukaryota; kingdom Viridiplantae; phylum Streptophyta; class Pinopsida; order Cupressales; family Cupressaceae; genus Cryptomeria; species Cryptomeria japonica. The sequence continues at coordinate 331,733,778 of NC_081405.1, read as the reverse complement.
TAACCAATGTAAAAAACATAGAAGAGATTATCATCATATAAATATTTTGTCTCTCATTTCACTCTTGAGAAAACACAAATATATCAATAATTATAACTATACGATTCAAATTTTCTTTTATTTTCTTAAGAAAATATTTGGCAAATTGCTAAATGGATGGACATATCCTTGAGGTAATGTATAAAATCATTAATTCATATAATCTTTAAGTGTTCTATAAATTTTTTTTTGTTAGCATTCTACCATCATACATAAATATTACATAGAGTGGTATAAGAGTAAATATACATAAATATAAAAGTGTTTTTCTGCAATCCTATAGGTAGAGGATATGTAAGAATCATAGATTCAAGTAAAGGTTGTATAGTATTTAAAAATTTATAATCATGTACACTATTTTTTTCATCCACATTCTTATGTCCTTCATAAATATTTAAAATTTAGATGCATCTAGATTAGAGGATTGGATAGTAACATAAGATGGTCATTGATGAATGGATTCAAATGGTGAAGGTTTATAAGGGCTGTGTAGGGAAAAAGCGAGACTAGGTTAACATGCCCTAATCCTACCTTTTGACACACATTACAGAATACGAAAGAGCCTAGAGGTATCACACAATTGTCTACTTCTTTTTGTGAAAGAGAGAGCCATGGGCTACCTATTAGGATTTCTATTCCTTTGTTGTAATTGAAAGATAAAATGATACAAGTTCAAATCCTAACCCCAAAATGCATGTACAAACGAATAACAAGATTGCAGAATTGAGATTAAACAATGAATAGCTGTAAATACAAGGACAAAATAAGAATGCAGATGTGTACTCGGAGTCAAAATCTGATTGAAAATGTTCAAGACGGGGGCGCGAGTGCCACTGTCCTGATACTATGCCGGAAACTGCTCCTGAAACTACTGTCTTGCACTCTAGAAACTGTCGGAAATGTTGTCTGTCAGGAGGACCAGGGTGCCCAGCGCCTCTGTCCCAGGGACCAAGGCACCCAACGCCCCTGTCCTGGCAGGACCAGGGTGCCCCACGCCCCTATCCAAGTCTTTTTCTCTACAATTTGGTATGGAGTGCTGTCTCGACCTGCTTTTCCCGGATTTGTAACCTGCGGCGTCGTCCGAGTCCCGAAACCTGCACTTATATCTGAAAAGGGTGTGGGCGGCTATATAGGGTTTTGCCTTAGTCAAACCCCCACTTCGGTGATTTCCACCTCCACGAATAGCCAAGTTGTATTGTAAAATGTATTGTGTGTGCAGACCTTGTGTGTGTGCAAGATCCTAAAATGCAAGCAAGCAAACTAGAGCAACCTAGAAAGTAAACCCTAATTGCTTGTAAATGATGATGTAAATGCTCTAAATCAAGATGCAAAGTGATCTAAAGCATGAATAAAGGATATATTGAAGCTTATGCAAAGACATGAAAACAACATGAAATCATACCCAACCCCCAAGGGAGGGGTACAAGCCAATCTTCAGTCGGTAATCTCCTATTGTTCTTCAATGTCTTCCAAGCCCTAAATGGATGAATGAAATTGATAAATGCTTGATAGAGGGATGTTGAATGTTGTTGAAGTCTTCAAAGATCTGCTCTTTCACTGCATATGAGGTCCTGAAAACAAAATTCTGATCCCTTCAAATGAAGAAAGAGAGCTCTTATGTATGAAAGCCTAGGTCGTAATTTCATCTTTTGGCCGACCTAGAGATTGAATTTCCCGCCAATTTCTTGGGGTTAGGCTTTATTTTATGATTGGATTGTGCTCCTAAAATTTCGGGAAAAATGTCCGGGACCATGTGCACTCCGGGTGCCATGGTCTCGACAACTTTTCACCAAATTTTCAGGGCCATCGAATATGATGATTTTAGAGAGAATCCCAAAGTTACAGGTGATTTTGAAATGTTTTGACCCCTGAAACCAAGCCCCCAAGTTCAAAATAGGACTTAATTAGTGTTTTTGATTGAATGATGTATTGGAGGAATAAAATGAAAAGGGCACACTTTAACAAAAGGGCCCAACTTTATGATGTAGAGGACGATGAAATAGGACCTTAGACCTGATTAATTAAGTGCTAAAGGAGAAATGTAATGTAAAATGTAAAATGCACCAAGGCGGGTGCTAAACTAGGTGTGAAATTGTACCACCCTAGCAAGTGCGTACAATTTACGACGCTACATTTAGCCCCCACTTTAGCGGTCATATGAGTACTACATGCATATGCAAGCTAAAGTACAGAAAAGTAAACATCATTTGAAAAAGGATATATCCATAAGTTGTCGGACGAAGCCCCCAGCGGTATCTGCAGTACACAGTTAGGAACCGCACCCTACAAAACACACGTTAGATCACAAAATCACCTAATGCTTACTAAGGAAAGTGATGAAATTTGTGAGTAGCTATATACCCCCCCCTATTTTGACTTGCTTATTAGGGAGGTGAAATAGGGTAGCATGTTTACTTATGACAAATTATGTATGAGAATATTGATGAGGGATGTTCACTGAATAGGCTTCAGCAGAGCACTTTTTGGAACATCCCGAGAGTAGGGGAATGAAAATACGATTCCTACGCAACAAACGGCTTGAAAATTTCATCTCCCAAACTCAAGTTATGATGAAATGAGTGATAGAGGAAAATTAGGGTTTTGAAAGTAAAGGTAAAGGAATGAAAGTATATACCTTGAAAGTGACATTTGCATTTGTCACTTTGTTGATTTCGGAATACTATTCATTGCAACGGAGCCCACATAGCCATCATCATGCCTTCACGACGACCGGAGTGTCCCACGATGATTGAGATCCTGCGCCAGGCCGTGATCGACGACGAGCCACTGGATGAGGTGAGTTGACTGAACGTTGACTTTTGATTTTCTGCATTTTGACTTTCTGTGATCGTTTGCGGGCCCTGGAATCTAACCATGGGTCCCACCCAGGGCGCCATGGTCCCTGTGGGGTGCCATGGTCCCTGACAGGGCGCCATGGTCCCTTCAGGGCGCCATGGTCCCTGACAGGGCGCCATGGTCCCAATCAGGACTTGGCGAGAGATATCAAGGTTAGCATACGATGTTTGACAGTTTGCGTGAATGATTTTGATGATTGAGTATTGATTATAGTTATGTTTTTGTGTTGCAGGGTCTCCCATACATGAGAGAGCATACGGTAGGACAAATTCTTCGTAGTTTGCAAGATCAGATTTTGCGGCTGACTCAGGTAGAGAGAGACACATTGTCTATCGTGGGTTTATGGTATGCGATCCTCATGCCAGCCATTCGGTTCCATCCTGCGATGCTGATGGCACTAATGGAGCGATGGGATCCTAACACATGCACATTCCATCTTCCAGTAGGAGAGCTGATGGTTACACTTGAGGATGTGTACTGCATACTTCATCTTCCTATCAGAGGAGCTACTGTGACATACGCGACCGATCGGTCTGCGGAGGACCATCAGAGGGAGTAGGTATATTGCATAGGGAGAGTCATGCTGAGCAAGACGAGAGGTCGCATCATGGTCAGCTGGCTCTTACATCCTACAGGAGAGGTGCCCCTTATGAGACGTCTTATGATTGCCATCATAGCACTAGCCATCTGCCCTAATGGGTGAGGTACGCACATGCATGGGGGTCTCACATGGTGCATCAGAGCTATGGAGAGACACAGGAGAGTATATGCTTGGGGTCGGAGTATGCTTGCACATCTCTATCACGACCTTGAGGAGTATGTGTTTGGACAGGGTTGCAGCTTGATGACATGTACACTTCTGCAGGTGTGGATATTTGAGCACTTCACATGCACCAGGCCTGTCAGCTTTCTGATGAGTATGGCTAGCGAGCTACCTAGGGTGTTTGCTTATCCACTTACCAGCAAGTGGAGATTTGGAGATCTTCTATATTGGAGAGTGATTTTTGATAGATTGACAGTCGAGGTGACTGTATGGAGACCCTATCTGCAGATGCACAGATGGGATGGGATGGAGAGACAGTTAGCATGCCTATAGAGGAACCACCTATTGTAGGGATGATATTCACATATCATAGTCCCATTCTACTTCGACTGAGTACGGAGGCAGTTTGGGCTAGAGCGGTGCGTTCCAGCTGATGTACCCATCTATACTCGACACTCACGAGTCCTTCCCAGATCTAGAGCAGTAGCGAGACCGACGATAGATGACATCGAGACTATAGATATAGAGGGATCTGATCAGGATGTGGTTACTGATTACTCTGTAGAGCCTGGAGCACAGCGCAGGTATGTCTCATGGTTTATGAGATCATACCCAGGGCCTATCTTTCCACCAGATCACCCGACAGGCCATCCAGGCCCATGGAGACATGGAGACTGAGATGAGGACTAGGGATCCAGGTCAGAGGAGCCAGAGGAGGGAGAGGGTCATGAGGAGGCAAGAGATCCTGATCCACCCACAGGAGATTAGCCTAGTGTCGAGGAGGAGGAGGAGGAGGAGGACACAGATAGAGATGAGGATGAGGAGGATGCAGGTGAGGATGCGGATGAGGACGAGGATGAGGATGAGGATGAGGACAAGGAGGAGGAGGAGGATAGAGATGATGAGGAGGGGTCAGATGCAGCTCCCCACCATTCAGGAGATGATACCATAGCTCTGGATCCTCCTCTTATTCCCCAAAAGGGGGAACATGAGGTGATACAGACACCTGTTTCTAGTACCGTCCAGCCTACACCCATCATGCATAGATTATTCGAGCGAGGGGAGCCTAGTAGTTCCCAGTCACAGATGCTACCATACCATGATCCCTAGTGGCGTGAGGGAGATCCAGGTATAGTAGGTTTATATTGATTGATTAATGTTTTGATGATATAGAATGGTACTAATACAAAAATCTATTCTACTGCTATAGCTAATGTGCAGGAGTGGCGTTCCCTGATTCAGCAAGCAGTGACAGACATTTCCATGATGGCATAGATCCCCAGTTCCTCACAGATTTCTTATAGGCCTCAGGGGAACGCGGGTCAACATGAGGACTTGTTTTCCCCATTTCGAGTACAGGTAGACATATGGAGGGAGAGAGAGAGAGTTCTATCAGAGAACCTTTAGTGGGCACAGTGAGATCTAGAAGCAGCTCGGGCCGAGGCTTCCTCCTCGGGCCGAGGCTTCCTCCTATCGCGCGATCCTTATGGATAGGGATCGTAGGAGTTCCTCTCGGAGTCACTTGCGGTCTATATCGCGCTACACACCTATGGGTCCACCTGCACGGCCGGATCAGGAGGGAGCATCTAGTTGTCACTCTCCAGCCACCAGCCCTAGGGATAGGAGATTATTTTATGATGATTTTGGATGTACAGTGACCTATAGTTGTATACGATCCACACACACACACACACACACACACACACACACACACACATATATATATATACATGCTTCTCTTTTGTCACAAATGTGTTATCTTTAATGCTTAAAACAATGTATATTTTGCTTTGATTAAATCTAATACATTTGGTAGATGTACATGTATGTTCAGGATTTAATTTCCATGTGATTGATTTCTCAATGCTCCATGATTAAATTGATACATGTGTGACTTAATTAAAATATTTAATCAAGTACTACATTGATGATAGGGAAGAAATATGCATTAAGTCTGAGAATCATATAACTAATGTGATTTAATTTTGAACTTAAACACAACATGATACGATTCTACTTAACGCATAAGACATTGCAGAATATGCTAGCATAATGGAAATGTAAATCTTTTACAATTTACATAAATGAATTCAAGACAAACTATAAAGTAAAGAAACACGCTTGTCAAGAACGAAGCAATATAGATTAAACACCATAACATTTAATTCTATTTTTCTCTAATTAGGAGATACTAACATATTACCCAATGTTGAAGAACTGAAAAGAAGATAAATAAGGAATGAAGAATTAAGCATAATATCTACGCAAGTGCATAGCATTTATAGGTTCTTTAAGAGGCGTACCGTCTACATCCGCTATCTTGTAAGCACCTGATCCATAATCTTCAATAACGATATATGGTCCAAGCCAATTAGGACTAAATTTTCCCTTTTCTGCAGGTAAGGCATTCACATTGCGCTGATTCTCATAGAGGACTAAGTCACCTACCGAGAAGGAACGTTGAATAACCTTATCATTATAGCTTCGTTGTAGAGTTTTGTGATACACTTGAATATACTCAAGAGCGTTTATACGCTATTCATCAAGCATCTCAAGCTGTTGAAATCGTTGTTCTCTATAAGAGTCATCATCTACTATACCTTTGAGAGAAACCCTAAGTGATGGAATCTCTAACTCTAAAGGCATAATAGCGTCAGCACCATAAACAAGATTATAAGGAGTAGTTCCTGTAGCAATTCGTACACTCATTCGGTAGGCCCAAAGAGCATAGATTAGCTGATTACTCCAATCCTTACCATGCTTATTCACGGTTTTGCAAAGAATTTGTTCAATTATCTTATTGGATGATTCGGCTTGACCATTTGATTGAGGATAGTATGGCATAGAAAATTGATGTTTGATATGATACTTCTCAAGGAATTTCTTCACATCCTTGTTCTTAAATGATGTCCCATTATCTGAGATTATAGTGGAAGGTATCCCGAATCGAGAAATGATGTTTTCTAGAAGAAATTGACAAATCACTTCAGTAGTAGTAGAGTGAAGGGGAATAGCTTCTACCCACTTCGTAAAGTAATTTGTTGTGGTTATAATGAAGGTGTGTCCTTGAGATGAAGGAGGAGAGATTTTACCAATGAGATCCAAACCCCATGCGGAGAAAGGCCAAGAAGCTACTTGAGAATGAAGTTCTTGGGCAGGAGCATGAATCAGACTATTGTGTTGTTGACATTGATGACATTTCTTAACAAATGAAAAAGAATCCTTCTGCATGGTTTGCCAATAGTATCCCATACGAAGCAATCTTTGAACCAAGGATTTGCCTTTGAAATGCCCCCCACAGGCACCTGAATGTGCCTCTTCAAGAGCAACAGGGATTTCCGATTTGTTGAGACAACGAAGGAGAAGACCGTCATAACCCCTTCAGTAAAGGACATTAGAAAGAATGATATATCTAACAGATAGCTTGCGGATTCTAGCCCTAGTGTTCCTATTGGTGGAATTAGGAAAGGTACCATCGGTTAGATATCTTACGATATGCGAATACCATTCATCTGAATCTACAAAGTCACAACATGTTACCAAGCTAGAATCGTCTACAATAACTGGAGAAATAAGGTTGTGAATAACAAATTTAAGATCAACCACAGGGTCCTCTAAAGATACAAGAGAAGCCACACATGCCATTGCGTCCGCATGTCGATTATCTTTTTGAGGAACAGGTTCCATGGTATAAGAATCAAATTTTTGTAATAAAAAGATAGCAAGGTCTTTATATTGTGATAATTTGTCTTGTTTTGCTTGATACAGTCCTGTTACTTGTCTTATTATCAATTGAGAATCTCCATAAATATGTATGTGCTTTATATTCAGAGCTAAGGCTGCTTTTATTCCTGCTATAAGAGCCTCATACTCAGCATTGTTATTGGTACACAGGAAATTTAGATGATAGGATAAGGGAATAGATTTCCTTGTAGGAGAAATCAGAACAACACCTGCCCCCAATCCCGTACGACACTTAGAACCATCAAAGTATAATTCCCAAGTTTCATCTTTCTCTATAGAAAGAATGAAGTCATCAGGGAAAGACTCAGAATTAGGGAAGGAGAAAGGTGAAGGGGCCTCAACTAAGTGATCAGTCAATGCTTGCCCTTTAATTGCTCTTTGTGAAACAAATTTAAGGTCAAATTTAGTTAACATCATAACCCACTTAGCTAGGCGTCCTGATAAATCAGTTTTAGAGAAAAGATGCTTCAAAGGATCAAACTTTACCATGATGTGGACTTCTGAATTTAAAAGATAATGTCTCAATTTCTGAGTCGCAAACACCAAGGCCAAGCATTGTCTTTCTATCACAGAATATCGGGTCTCATAATCGAGTAAGGTACGACTTATGTAATAAACCAGACATTCCTTACCATCTTTATCATGTTGTGCTAACAATGCTGCGAGAGCATGAGAGGAAGCAGCTGTATACAGAAGGAAAGGTTTAGAAGGTTAGGCAGGTTGAAGAATAGGAGGACTAGCCAAATACACTTTTAAATCTTCAAATGCTTGCTGACAATCTTCGTTCCATTGAAAAGTGATATTCTTTTTGAGAAGTTGAGTAAAAGGAAAGGTACGATCCGCAAGTTGAGATACGAACCTACGAATAGCTTGAATTTTTCCTTGTAAGCTTTTAAGTTGAGACACATTTCTAGGAGGTGGCATGTTGACAATAGCATCTATTTTCTTTGTGTCCACCTCAATCTCATGATGCGAAACTATGAATCCTAATAGTTTTCCACTATCCACACCAAAAACACATTTTCGGGGATTCAAGCGCATGTGATATTTACAAACTCTTTCAAAGATTTGACGAAGGATTTTAATATGATCTATGCGAAGAATGGATTTGGCTAAAATATCATCAACATAATCCTCTAAAATCTTATGAATGTAATCATGAAAGATAAGGGTCATCGCTCATTGATAAGTTGCACTAGCATTTTTAAGTCCAAAAGGAATCATTATCCAACAAAACGTACCCCAAGGGGTGGTGAAAGCAGTTTTGAATTGATCTTGAGGGTTAATGAAAATTTGATTGTATCCTGAAAAACCATCCATGAAGGATAACAAGGCATGTCCTACCGTAGAATCAACTATCATGTCAATGTTTGGAAGAGGGAAATCATCTTTTAAAGAAGCCTTATTTAAATCTCGAAAATCGGTACACATTCTTATTTTATTATTTGGTTTAGCCACAACGACAATATTTGAAATCAATGGGGAATAGTCAATAGGGCGGATAAATCCAGCCTCCAATAACTTTTCAATCTCAGCCTTAACAAGCAGAGCCACCTTAGGATTCATTTTTTGAATATTTTGTTTCACGGGCTTAGCATCGGGAACTAAGACAATATTATGAGTGACAATCTTAGGATCTATACCAGGCATGTCAGAGTATGTCCAAGAAAAGATCTCAGGGAATTCGTGCAATAAATCTTCATATTGTTTTTGTTCCTCTTCATCCAAACATTTTCCAATTTTAATAACTCTTTCTTTATTGCAAGGATCCATCTTAACATCAATGGTGTCACTTATAAGAAGATTACTTTGTTGAGGAGTATCCTTTAACTGAGGGAATTCTTTCACAATCTCATCATTATCGATCTCTTTTAGGCTTCAGTATTTAAACAATAAGGGAGTCCCCTATTGTGATGATAATGAGGAAGAGTGTCATATGCTCCCAAGAATTCAGCTAAAGCATCATCGGTAGGGAAGACATCCAAAGAATAGGCACATGAAGGATCCCCATCAATATACTCAGGGTGTTGCATTGATAGAGATGTAGAAATAGCATTAACACTAATGCATGGTCTTTTAGAAGCTTTAGTGCATTTGCAGGGATTATAGCCAAGTCCAAAGGCATAATTGTGAAAATTAGTCTCTAGAGGAACCTTTATCCCTTGTTCGTGAGTGCCACAACCATTTCCATGATACCCATGCTTAGCAAAAATGCGAAAACCACAACCATAACGATCTGCCATTTCAGAAAGAGAAGGTGGTTTTTCATAAGACAAAGAATCAAACTCTTCAGAATTAGAGGTGTGAGGAGAAGAAGTTTGAGAAGCGGCCACAAAATTATTACTCATAGGTTCAAGTAAGATTGATTGATTTTTAGCTTCTTCCTTCTTTTCAACTTTAAGCTCTCTAGAAAGAACCTTATATTCACCTACAAAGGTGGGATTGAAATCAAGAGATCCCCAATCGTCTTCTGCGAGAACCTTCTCAGGATCAAAATCCTTCTTATGTGTAGATTCAAGTCGAGAAGAATCTTCTTCAGGAGCTCCAAACTCATCCAAAGAATTTTGATCATCAGAGAGTGAGGATTCATCGATAGGTATCTTGTTTAAAGAGTCATCACTAGATGAGGATGGCTTAGAAGAACCCCCTTTGGGAGTAGATGTTTGTAGACAAGCTTGGAAATTAGTATCACCTATCAAGGTATATGTCTTATTGTTATAAACAAATTTAACTTGTCTATACAATGTAGAGGGGACAACTTGCATACTGTGAATCCAAGGTCTTCCTAATAACAAGTTGTATGTTAAATTTCCCAACATAACATGGATAGGAGTAGGCAAAGTAACAGGTCCCACTATGAGAGGTAAGGTGATAATACCTAATGAAGTCTTAGCCACATTGTCAAAGCCTCGAATGGGATGAGAGTCAGGCTCAATGAGAGATGTATCCACATTCATTTTATGCAATAGATTAATGCTACACACATTAAGGCCAGAGCCATTATCTACTAGTGTTCCTCTTATAGCAGTGTCTTTCATGATAACCACAATCATCAAGGGATCATATTGATGTTTAATTTCACTAGTAGGCAACTCATCTTGGGTAAACACAATTTGAGCCTTAGGATTCATCACAGAGTTAACCAAAGATGCTATATTACTAGATGTATTCAGTGGAGGAACATTAAAATCTTTCAAGGCATCTTGTAACATTCCATGATGAGCGGAAGAAGTTTGAATCAAATCCCAGAGGGATATCTTAGTAGGGGTAGCTTTAAGTTGTTCTATGAGATCATATTCCTTACCCATAACTTGCGAAATACGGGGAGCTTGTGGAAGAATTGGTTGAGGATTAGGAAGAGAAACTACAATAATAGGAGGAGGATTAGGCTGCCTATTATTTCTGGTGTGATAAGTATGGGCAACCGCATGATAACTCTCTCTAGTTAATTGCTTGGCATAACTATAAGGACTCATAGGTTTTCTTCCTTGCACGGTGATGATTGGTTTATTCAGAGCATGAAAGGAATCATGATCATACCCTCCTTGGACAGTAAGGAGAGGTGATTTAGGAACTTGAAAAGTGGGAGAAGGATAAGCACCTTGGACTTCAAAGAGAGGCTTGTTATGCTCATTCAAGTTTATCATGTTAACCAGTTTAGAAGTCTTGTTCTTGTTTAAAGATTTCGATAAAGCCACAAAGTCATCAAGAGCATCATCCAACAAAGCATGATCATATCGATTAAAAGGTTTATCTTTTGATTCAAAAGGAGACATCTCCTCATAGAGGGGATTATTGAAAACAACCATGTTACTAGATTTAGTGGAAGAGTTGATAGGAATGTACCCTTGAGAGGAACCATTCGACTTATCTTTCTCATCACACCTAAATGGCGTAGTAACAAGGTTTATGAGTTTTTGGTAAAATGAAGGTTTGGCATCTTTAGGGTTTAAAAAATCATCTAAAGCTTCATCTAATTCATCTTGGCTATACTCATAATAATCATCATAAGCATGAACATTTTGCAAATAAAAATCTGACATTTTGAAATAAAGGTTGCATAAAATTTAAACACACAATGCAAAGAAACACACTCTCTCTTTTTTTTTTTCTTTTTAATGAAAATGAAATGAAAACACACTAAACCTAGATCTAGATCTAACAAATGCAATGCAAGAGGAAGCAATGATAGATTCACGTCAGGTTCACCAAAATGTGTAGGGAAAAAGCGAGACTAGGTTAACATGCCCTAATCCTACCTTTTGACACACATTACGGAATACGAAAGAGCCTAGAGGTATCACACAATTGGCTACTTCTTTTTGTGAAAGAGAGAGCCACGGGGTACCTATTAGGATTTCTATTCCTTTGTTTTAATTGAAAGATAAAATGATACAAGTTCAAATCCTAACCCCAAAATGCATGTACAAACGAATAACAAGATTGTAGAATTGAGATTAAACAATGAATAGCTGTAAATACAAGGACGAAATAAGAATACAGATGCATACTCGGAGTCAAAATCTGATTGAAAATGTTCAGGACGGGGGCGCGAGCGCCACTGTCCTGATACTGTGTCGAAAACTGCTCCTGAAACTGCTGTCTTGCACTCTGGAAACTGTCGGAAATGCTGTCTGTCAGGAGGACTAGGGCGCCCAGCGCCTCTGTCCCAGGGACCAGGGTGCCCCACACCCCTGTCCAGGTCTTTTGCTCTGCAATTTGGTATGGAGTGCTGTCTCGACCTGCTTTTCCCGGATCTGTAACCTGCGGCGTCGTCCGAGTCCCAAAACCTGCACTTATATCTGAAAAGGGTGTGGGTGGCTATATAGGGTTTTGCCTTAGTCAAACCCTCGCTTCGGTGATTTCCACCTCCACGAATAGCCAAGTTGTATTGTAAAATGTATTGTGTGTGCAGACCTTGTGTGTGTGCAAGATCCTAAAATGCAAGCAAGCAAACTAGAGCAACCTAGAAAGTAAACCCTAATTGCTTGTAAATGACGATGTAAATGCTCTAAATCAAGATGCAAAGTGATCTAAAGCATGAATAAAGGATATATTGAAGCTTATGCAAAGACATGAAAACAACATGAAATCATACCCAACCCCCAAGGGAGGGGTACAAGCCAATCTTCAGTCGGTAATCTCCTATTGTTCTTCAATGTCTTCCAAGCCCTAAATGGATGAATGAAATTGATAAATGCTTGATAGAGGGATGTTGAATGTTGTTGAAGTCTTCAAAGATCTTCTCTTTCACTGCATATGAGGTCCTGAAAACAAACTTCCGATCCCTTCAAATGAAGAAAGAGAGCTCTTATGTATGAAACCCTAGGTCATAATTTCATCTTTTGGCCAACCTAGAGATTGAATTTCCCGCCAATTTCTTGGGGTTAGGCTTTATTTTATGATTGGATTGTGCTCCTAAAATTTCGAGAAAAATGTTCGGGACCATGTGCACTCCGAGCGCCACAGTCCCGACAACTTTTCACCAAATTTTTAGGGCCATCGGATATGATGATTTTAGAGAGAATCCCAAAGTTACAAGTGATTTCGAGATGTTTTGACCCTCGAAACCAAGCCCCCAAGTTCAAAATAGGACTTAATTAGGGTTTTTGATTGAATGATGTATTGGAGGAATAAAATGAAAAGGGCACACTTTAACGAAAGGGCCCAACTTTATGATGTAGAGGACGATGAAATAGGACCTTAGACCTGATTAATTAAGTGCTAAAGGAGAAATGCAATGTAAAATGTAAAATACACCAAGGCGGGTGCTAAACTAGGTGTGAAATTGTACCACCCTAGCAAGTGCGTACAATTTACGACGCTACAAGGGCATATTAATCTTGGGGAACATTATTAATGGATGTAGCTTGGCTAAAGAATAAGGTGATAGAACAAATAGTGAAAGATAAAATAGGTATTGATAAAAATATAATAACAATGGTGCTAAGTGGAATGACAATAATAGATGAAATAGTGATACATATAGTTTATGGTAGAGGTGGGAGTTGGTGAGTATATTTATAGTAGATCTAGGATTATATGGAGGATAGTTCCACCAACCTAAGGATAGGATACAATATTAACATAAAATCTGAATACTGATATTAACATAAAATCTATCTAGTATTTGTTTTCTATATCAAGCATAATTTCTATGTTCTTAGGATTGTTTCATTAGCAAAACTAGTATGTTTCCTAGAAATGTCTTATTTATTAACATGCGTCTTATGATCATAATCAATAAATCTAGTTATTTTTTATATCACCACTATTAAATATGTCATTATCATTACAATGTGTAGCAATAATAAAGTATAAGAAAAGGCTTCTCCTTAATGAAACAAAATAATTGTATGCAACTTTTGGCATAAATAGTAATATAGATGGGATAAGAGTATCAATGATAAATCAATTTTTTAATTTATTGTAAAAATGTAAACCCTGGTTTAATTCAAGAGTGGGTAAAATATTTAAAATATGATTACTCCTATTTTACTATTGTACACAAATGAAACAATAAACAAATAGATATGTCAATAATAAAATAATCTAATAAAATAAAATAAATATCTCACTTTACTAAATATTTAAAATGAATAGACATGTTAATTAAAATATAATAAATTTTAGTAGCATTGCTTGAACATGTTAACTGAAATAGAGAGAAAGCACATGACATAATTACTCATAAATTTAGGTGCCATAGGATCTATAGACGTATAAAAATGACCATATTCCTAAATGAATATTTTATGTTCATTTCTATATTTATTTAAATCCAATTTAATTGAATAACCCACATTCCTCTATTTAATTAAGTAAATTACTCAATTTATTTAAATTAAATTCACTATACCTCTTTTACCATTTAATAAAATAAATCATTTTATTCAATTAAATCCCCTATACACTTTTTAATTAAATTCAAATTTAATTAAATAGTTATCCTAAATTGAATAAATATAATTTATTTAATTTCCCCAATTGCAACCAAATTGAATTAAATTCATTTTATTCAATTAAATCCTATTATCTCTCCATCCACTTGCAAAGTCCTACACCTCCCACTTGCCTCCTAAACCCTATTTCTAACCCCTTCTAGATTCTTCTAATCGCTTCCAATTAGCCTAAACCCATCTCCTAAACTTTGTCACATCCCTAAGCAAGGGGAGGTCACTTCTCAAACCCTCAAAGTCTTTTAAAACCCTTAAAGGCTTCAACCACTTAATTTTCCAAGTCTTCCTAACCATTAATGGTTAACTCAACCCTCTAGCATGATTAAAGAATTTCTTCTAACTCAACCTCCATGTAACCCAAGGGTCTCATCAAACATTTATTACTTTGACCATGGTTATCCTTAATCTTTTGCACAAGAGTTTATCCTTTGGGTAAAACCTTTATCCAATGGGTAATCCTAACTTAACCATTAACCTTACCCCTAAGATAACCATGAGGTCTTCTCAAGCATTTAATGCTTCCTACCTCTCTTCTCAACCCAGTCTTATGTTGACATTTGTCACCATTTCATTGGTGCCAATTATAAACATGGATTCCCAAATTTCAAACTTAGCCCTTGATTAACTCCGTCAATCCTGACCATCCATTGCCCTATTTTTTCTATAAATAGAGCCCTCATTCCTCCATTTTCATAGATCCAAGTCTTTAGAATCACACTTATACTAAAATCCATCCAAGATTTAATATATCATTTGTGCTCATCATTTAGCCTCTCTTTTCAATTGGAATTAATCTAAATATGCATGTTTAGAGTATTTTCCTTACCATTTAGTTTAATCATAGACTAATATAGCATGCTAGGATAGTCTTGTTACTAATCTTGTCATCTTATAACTAGCTTATTGCATTTATAGGATCATGTATAACTTAGGATGCATTTCATCTTAAAATCAACCAAAGCATCCCTCGTTCTTGCATTTGTCATCCCTAAACCATTTTGCTCAGTGATCTGAGAACAAAAACATTGGTTTGAGGGACCTTGTAATATAGAGAACCATGGAACCATCCTTGGGAAGTTGAGTCATCTTTCATGACTCCATAACTTGCACCAAGAAGTCCTGTGGGTGTGTGAGCAAGGCTCCTTAAACTCCATTTTTCCACATATTGAGTTTTATCGACCCGCTTTTCCTGCATACATTTCTGGTGCCAATCGTGGGGCTCGACCCCATATATCAAATCAGTTTTTAAATTTAACCTCTTTTGCAGGTACACGGGAAACAGGAATTAGTGCATGGGAAACATTCTATAGCACTTTCAGTTAATAGTATAGCGCATCAATCTTACTGTTTAGCACGTGTAGTCTATCATATAGCGCATGAAGCCTTTAAATTAGTGCATCATCCCACTAATATTTTCTTGTAGGTCTCGGTGCAGGAGAAAAATAGTGTGGTGCATCCGGAAACCAGTTTAGTGCTTTTGGAAAACAACTTAGCACATCGGGTCTGTTTGATAGCGCATCTCGCCCATTTTGTAGCACGTATAGTTTGTCCTATACCACATCACCTATAGAAAATAAAATAAAATAAAACTGTAACCAAACTTAAAAGTTAGACTTGTAGAATTCCACTAGATCCAAAATCTTTCTAACTATTTTGAGTTGATGTTTTGCAGGATTTCTAACATCTTATTGTAGGGATGAGCTTAGTTATTTTTAGAGTTATACATAGTTTAGATTTTTACTAACTTAGTTAAGTTAGTCAAAATTTAATTTTTTTTTTTAACTCTTGTTAAATAAAATCGAACTCACCTTATTTGGGCTGTAAAATGAACTACAACAACAATTTTTCTTGCTTTTCTAGGAGAGAAAATTCTCAATTTGGATTATAAAAAGAACAAAACAATCTTTCTTTTTGCAAAGATAGCTTTAAAAAGAACTTCACCATCCTTTGGTGCATAAAAGGATTCACTTCATTTTTGCAAAGTAAAAGAATCACACTTGTCTTGTTTTGTTCAAGATAAAGAGGGAAGTTCTTTCCCTTTTCCAATTTTCTTTTGTTGACCACATCGAAGTTTTGCTTTGTTGACGAGGTTCTTTTGCTAGATTAGGTAATCATTTCTTTAAGGAAATAAAAGGAACACCATGCTTGTTGGAGCAACATCTCCAAGTAGAAGTTAGCAAATAATTAACTTGAAAGGTAAAAAGAACTTTGTTTGCCTTGTCTCGAAAGTGGAAGGTATATGCTCTCCCCTTAACTGGGTGACCAAAAAGCCAAACCACTCTTACGCTTTCAGTATTTCAAGCAATAAATCCTTTAGCAGGCTTGTCTTCCCGAGGAGTTGAAATCAACTCTTAAAGCCATTTATGGCTGGTGTGAAGGGAATGACCTAAGTGGGAAATGACTTTGACGCCAAGTGTTCCAACCCATTATAATCAAAAGTGGAAAGTGATGAAAGTCCTTTTCAATGGTTGCGCGCAACGATTAGCTTTCCCCTAGTATCCTTGAGATACGTAAAGCCTTTGTTCTAAAGGTTGGGAAGCCTCCTGAGGGAGTTTATCACTGATGACCAAACAGGAAACTTGATTATGAACCTTAGAAATAGAAACCTTGAGCTGAGTCAGTAACTAGACATTTGTAATATCATAGTGCAAGGGTGGGGAAGAATCCGCCCCCAAGATCGCTCACCATATATCTCCCAAGATAACTACTCAATTGTGAAGAAATTCACTTTGAGTTAATTTTTGGCAAAAGGCAAAAAAATAGGTGCCCCCTAAGGGGTGACATGGCTGTTTGAGCTGACGGAGTATCAAGACTAGTGGGCTATGATATTACTTAAGACCTTTGAATAAAGAGTCTTCTTGATACTTAAGACCTTTGAATAAAGAGTCTTCTTGAAGTGTATTATTTGTATCCAAACCTATTAAAACATTGGGGATTTGAACATATCCTCGTAGAACATACACTTTTTGTTAGATTAAGCAAAATGGTTGTCTCTTTGGTGCTATGTTTGCATTTATTACTTCAAAAAATCATTCATCAAAACTGAAAAACTCATAACAAAAATCTAAAAATTGCAAAAAACCAACCAAAAGAAAATATTAGGATAGTTTAGCGCATGAGAGTAACCTCTTAGCACATGTGGTACATTTTTTAGCACATTAGAACATCAAGTTAGCACGTCTAGTTGAAATAATAGCGTTCTACCAAAATTTCAAAATAGCATTAAACAGTTAGTGTGTCTGGAAAATAGCCTAGCACGTTGAAACATTAGCTTAGCGCGTAGGAGTCAAACAATAGCGCGTAAGGTTTAACAGTTAGCGCATAGCAGGCCCATATTAGCACATAACTTTTTGAGCAAAATAGAAAACTAGATAAGCAATCTAAAATAGTTAGCGCGTAGCTAGGGGTAGCTTAGTGCATGTGGTCTTTTCCTTAGCGCGTGAAGAAATTTGTGTAGCGCATTCGGTCTCTATTTTAGCACGTGATCAAACCCAGGAAAATAGTGGGCAAAACAGTGAAGAATTTTGAAAACTTAGAAGACATTTTTGGAAACCTCTTTTCATAAGCTTCATTTTTCATCAAACCAGAGTATCAAAAACAAAGCGTTAAAAACTATTTCTTGAGCAAAATTTGTGTCAAACAAAAGTTGTAAAAATCCAAAACTAGTGGTGCGATAAAACATATCTATCCTATCAAAATCAGGAAACATCATGACAAGTGACAAATAGGTCCTTTATCATCTCGCGGATTTTATCTCAAAAACACTTGTTTAAAACCTCAAGTTGTCAAATCAAGTTTCCATATCAGGAGACTTTATCCATATCATTTGACATGCTTTATCATGAGGGGGCATCTAAACCTTCACTTTGATAAAGTAAAACTTGAATTTTCAAAACAAGATCAACTAAATCCAAAATAAATCAAAGGAAACCATTAAATCACTTATGCATGACTAATCCCCATATTCTGAGAAGAAAGAATATTTATCGTAACACCATGTTGAAGAAACAACAACTAAGTTTTTCCAAATTTGTCAAAAGAAATAAATTTTTATATATCAATCGTCAACTCTTCAAATCTCATTGAACATTCCTTCATCATGTCAAACTTTATATCCAGAACAAATCCAACAAATTTGACAAAGAGCCTTTGAAGACTAGGGCATATTGTCAAAAATCCGCATTCAGTCAAATCATAAACCATGGAGGAAAGATCAATCCTGCATTCTTTCCCGACAAGTGCATCACTTACAGCATACCTTGATTTGAACCACCAACCCCAGAACAACATATCGAAGAGGATTTTGTCCCCTTTGTCACAGAAAGCTTCTACTAAAATGCATGTTACTCGCTCGCAACAAAACAAAGTAAGGCACAAGAAGAATCTAGTATGAATTGGAGGTTATCAAATCCTTTTGAAGGTCCACATCTAGAGGATACTGAAATTTCTGAAGAACTTCTTCAGGAATGCCAAGAAAGTGCTTCATTCCAAAAACTTGTGGAAAGACTCATGGAAAATGACAAGGAAAAATACTTGCTCATGCTCACAAGAAAAGGGGTTAAACTCCTTGAAGACTTTGACATAGATATGTTTAGAATGAGATCTCAACATTACGAATATCAAGAACAATAATGAGAAGGGGAAGCACATGACCCTGAACACGATATTCCTGAACAAAACATACCAGAACAACATACACCAGGGCAAAAAATCCTTGAGAAACACATCCCCAAGTAAAACTTACCATTCCATACACCATTTCAACCCAAGATTAATGCAAGGGAAGAACTCTTCCCTCAGAAAAACAATGCGCCTTTGGTTGCCCTTACTCAACAAATGCAAATGTTACAAAGACAAATGCAAGACATGCAACAAGGGATGACAGTATGGTACTCATTAAATGAAATTTGTCCTTATCCCTTTGACAGAAGATTGCACATGATCCCTTTTCCTCCAAACTCAGATATTCCTAAATTTGACAAGTACAATGGGAAAAGTGATCCCCATGATCACGTCAGAGAATTCTGTGTAATGAGTCTTGAATTTGCTCATGATGACACCTATCTGATGAGGTTATTCCCAAGAAGTTTGGGAGGAAAAACAATGGAATGGTTATCAAAGATCACATCTCCTATCAAATCATTTGATGAATTGGTCAACAAATTCATAACACAATATTCCTATAACATTCAACATGCTATAACCATGCTAGATGTTTGCAACACCAAATAGAAAAACAATGAAACGTTCATGACATTCCTTCAACGTTGGCAATGTATGGTTTCACAATATCCTTGAGACATTCCTGAAAAGGAGAAAATGGAAATTTTCATTGACAACTTGAATGGTGAGATGAGTTATAAGCTCAAACTCCAATGCATACCATCTTTTGCTAAATTGATTGAAAACGACATTCAAGTAGAAGAGGCATGTGTTAAAAAGGGAATGGTCAAATTATTCAAAGAAGGAACAACTTCATCAAACTACAATAACCAAAACAACAACAACTTAGACAAATCTAGATTCTGGACTCGAAACAAAAATGAAGGTGGTAATGAATCATCTGACCCAAAATCTAAACAGCCAGTGCTTGCATTATCAGGAAATCCTCAAGCTACAAAAAATCCTAATGGTGCTAACCTAGACGCTAACACAAACAACACCGACGATACTCAAAACAAAGCCACAAATCGAGGACCTAATAATAATTCGCGAGACGACACCAATAATTTCCAAAAACATGTCTTCACACCACAGGGACAATCACTGGAGTCAGCATTTAGAGAACTCCTGGCAAACAAGATTATCTCTTTACCCACAATCAACAACTATGAACCCCAAATCAAACCACCTTGGTGGAATGACTCACACTTTTGTGATTTTTATCGCAACAAAGGTCATCGAATGAATGATTGCATGAGATTGAAAAACATTGTTCAGGATATGATTGATCGAGGTGATTTAATGGTGGATGGTCTCAAAACAAATGGTGACCACGGAGCCTTTAAAAATCCTCTTCCAAACTATAACAAAGAGGAAGCTTCAACTTCAAACGATACCCATGGGGCTCGTATCAATCATATCTATAATAACACCATCAATCACATATTAGCTGTAGACAATCATGTAAACATCATCACAATCCGAGACCAACATAATCATGAATCTGTCAATGTCACAACCAGATCTCAAAAATATGTCTTGAAGGGACGTACATCGATGACAAACACTATACCCAAAATTCAATATGATTTAGTCAGCCAACTGCATAGAACTCCTGCTCAAATATCTATACTAGAATTGTTGAAATTGTTGCCAAAACACAAAGACATATTGGAACAAGCACTATTAGAAACAACTGTACCTCAAGATCTGGATGCTGATAAATTCCAAGCCATGGTTGCTCACATGATAGGGCCTCATAATCTCACCTTCTCAGAGCATGATAATACTTCCTCGAGTCATCCACATAACACTCCTCTACATATTGAAGTCATCATCTATAAACACCAAGTAAAACAAGTATTGATAGATGGAGGAGCTGGACTTAATATATGTACCTTAAAACTTATCCATGCATTAGGCTTCTCAGAAGAGTCTATTGATCCATGCAAGAAAATTACTATAAAGGCATATGATGATGAGGAAAGATCCTCTAAAGGAACTGTATTGTTACCAATACAAGTTGGTTCCATACAAAGAGATACTCTGTGTCAGGTCTTAGACATTGACCTTACATACAATACCTTATTAGGTCGACCCTGGATACATGAAATGCAAGCAGTGCCTTCTACATACCACCAGTGTGTCAAATTTCCTTATAACAAACAAGAGGTCTCTATATCTACTGATCACAATCCATTTGAACATTGTAATGCAATGGGGGCAGCCCAGGATAGTTTGGTTCCCCATAATAGGGAAAAATAGAATTCCTCAACATTAGATCTACAGAAGGCAAAGTTTGAATCATTACCTGGAGATTTCAAGCAGAAAATGAAAATCAGAGAACAAGGCATGGGGGATTACTCTTTGGAACCCATGTGTTTGGCCAACTTACCAACATTACCCAAATCTCATGGATTACCTACAACATCAACACATTAGGTAACTCAACCCATCACCAAATTTCATGGTACCTTCATCCAACTCGACAATCTAGCACATGAATCAGAGGAAAAAGACATCCTTAGCTAGTTATACAAAGATGAGGAAGAAGATAACAGAGCAGCTACTCTGGACATAGTTCTACCAACACACCTCTATGAAAAGGGCTACTTAATCATGCAACAAATGGGATATGATGGTAAAGGACCTATTGGAAAACACAAAGGAGTCACTGAACCAATAGACCTTCCTTCTCAGCTCAGTAGAGACAAAACAGGATTGGGCTGTAAACTCACTTTCCTACTAAGAAAGATACCTCGCATAACTCCAAAACATAAATGGAAAGAAAAGAAGAAGTACAAAGAAGAATCCTAGCAGGAAGCACTATTTGAGTCAACAGCAACAATCCGCAACGATCATGAACATAAAGAACAAAAGCAATATCAGGAGAAACTTCTCAATCACAAGAAGGCCATATCTGCAGTAGTAGCTCATATTCAAACACCAATATCTAAAAAAATAGAACTACCTCCTGATATCATTATTCCTCCCCAAGGAGGAACAATATATGAGAAAATACAAAAGGTAGAAGTAGGATCCAACACAGAATCAGCAAAGACTATCAAATTGGTATCAATCATCAAAGATCTATTTTCACCATACAACATACTTGTTTACAACACTGATAAAATTTGGGATGATACCTCAGAGACTAATTCCAATGAATATGAATGGGGCAGTTGTTCTAATATTCCTGATGATATTGTAGAAAATAGAAGTCATACACCCATTTTTGAAGAAGCATGCAGCACAGAATATCAACCTCTTGAATTTGGTCCACAAAATATCTATGATGCCATGCCAAATGAGCAGTGACATTACGAACAAGTCTATACGGAAAACGATACCATCGAAGACCTCGACAAAATCCTTGACTTCTTTAAAACCAAAACCAATCATGATGAAACCTATGTCTTAACACTTATAGTAGCAGAACTTGATCCACCAAACGATTCCTTACCACTTGTCTTTCCTAACCTCATTGACTCAGATGAACCCAAAATGCATGATATACCAATTTTCCTAGATGATGAATCTATTATCCACTACCTATGTACCATTAACTCGGAAACGGGTTCTACCAATAAACACGATAACAATATCTACAAACCAGGGAGTGCCAAGTCTCTCAGTCACAAAAATAAACCAAATAAAAGATCTGATGCTAAAAACCAGTCAATGGTAGCTCTAGATCACAAAAAAGTAAAAATAAAGGACGCATCTGAGGGTGAAAAACTTTTTAAGGCACCTAAGGATGGGAGACTTGACACTCTTCTTGAACATTTTCATGAGTGATAACCCATATTGATTGAGCCCACTCAATCAATCAACATTGGTACTACAGAAGCAGTCAAAAACATACACCTAGCAAAATCTCTGACAGAGGAAGAAAGATCGGTATTTATCACTTTTTTAAAGAAAAGCAAATCAACTTTGCTTGGTCATATGCAGATATGCCCAGAATTGATCCACATTTAATCATGCATCACTTCTCCATCTCTCCAAGAGTTAAGCTAGTCAAGCAAAAACTACGAAAGATGAATCCACAGGTGGCATTCATGGTCAAGGCTGAACTGAAGAAACTATTAGATGTTGGATTCCTTCAACCCATCGACTATGCAGAATGGATTTCCAACATAGTACCAGTATCAAAACTAGATGATAGTATCAGAATCTACACTGATTTCAAAGATGTCAACAAAGCCTATCCAAAGGATGACTTTCCTTTGCCCAGTATCGACATAATTGTAGACCTCACAATGGGCCATGCAATGCTCTCACTAATGGATGGTTTTTAAGGCTATAATCAAATAAAAATAGCCCCAGAGGATCAAGATAAAACAACGTTTACCTGTCCTTGGGGAACGTACTATTGGAATGTTATGCCTTTTGGCTTAAAGAATGTAGGAGCTACTTATCAACGAGCAATGACAACAATGTTTCATGACATGATGCATACCTTCATGGAAGACTATGTGGATGATTTACTAGCTAAATCCTTCACTAGAGCAGAACACCTTAGCATCTTAACAAAAAATTTTGATCGATTGGAAAAATTCCAAGTTAGGCTCAACCCTAAGAAGTGTGTCTTTGGAGTTACATCAGGCAAGTTACTAGGCTACATAGTCTCAGCTAAAGGTATTGAAGTTGATCCAGCAAAGGTACAAGCCATTATGGAGATGCCACCACCAAAGAATATCAGTCAACTCAGATCTCTAGAAGGATGACTCCAATCAATCAGATGATTCATCGCTCAACTAGTTAATAAAATTCTACCATTCAATCACTTGCTACATAAGAATGTAGCTTTCAGATGGGAAGACAAGTGTGCAGAATCTTTTTATCAAATCAAACAATATCTGATGAACCCACCAGTTCTAGTACCACCAATAGAAGGAAAGTCACTCATTTTATACATTTCAACAACAGATATATCACTAGGGGCACTATTGGCACAAGAAGATCAACAAGGAAAGGAATGAGCCATATACTACATCAGTAGGACATTGAATGACTATGAACTCAACTATACATTCATTGAGAAGGCTTGTCTAACAGTAGTCTTTGCTTCCCAAAAGTTCCAACATTATATGCTAGCACACACAATTAAACTAGTGGCAAAAATTGATCCTCTCAAATATCTACTTAGCAAGGTAGCTCTTACAGGCTGATTGGCTAAATGGGTCATGATTCTCAGTGAATTTGATATCCACTACACAGAATGAAGAGCTATCAAAGGACAAGCAATTGCAGACCAATTAGCTAAAGCATCACTACCAAGAAAACAAACTATGGAGATTGAATTTCTGGACAGGGATGTTCTTACTATTTCTACCAAACAATGGACCCTATACTTTGATGGATCCTACACACAACATGGTTCAGGTGCTGACATTCTATTCATCACTCCTGAAGGGCATACTATACCAAGATCATATAGGCTTATGTTTCCATGCACAAATAATGTGGCTGAATATGAGGCATTGGTTATAGGCATCAAAATGGCCATAGAATGGAAAATCATAGAGTTAAAGGTCTACAAAGATTCACAACTAGTTGTCAATCAAATCAATGATGACTATTAGACAAAGGATGACAAGCTACTACCCTACAAATGAATGGTGGATGATTTCAAACAATATTTTGTACACATCACCTTCGAGCAAATACCAAGGTTGAACAACAAAGCAACCGATGCAATGGCTACTATCGCTTCATTACTACAAATTCCAAATCAACATAGTCTTTACGAGTTCTTGGTAGAGCAACTGTTCTCCCCAGCCTATGACCACTCTGAATCCCATGTTATCTATGCCTTCACTGGTTAAAATTCTCCTTTATATGGACCAATATATGATTATCTAAAGAACAATATCCTCCCCATTGACCAATCCGTAACCAAAAATGTAACTTTATCTGACAAGCCGCCCGTTATACCCTTACTGTTGATACTTTGTACAGTCGAGGTCTAGATGGTACTCTTCTTCGTTGCCTTGATCGTAATGAATTTGATTATGCTTTACATGAGCTTCACGAAGGTATTTGTGGCACACATTCAAGTGGAACTACTCTTGCTAAAAAGCTTCTAAGGATGGGATACTACTAGCCTATAATGGAAAAAGATTCTTACCACTTCGCCAAGAAGTGTCCTAAATGCCAAATCCATGGCAATCTGATACATGCACCAGTGCAAGAATTGCAGCCATTTACAACATCTTGGCCCTTTTGTTAGTGGGGACTAGACTTGGTCGGCAAAATTCATCCTTCATCTTCAAATGGACACAAGTTCATTATAAATACAATAGAATACTTTACCAAGTGGATAGAAATAGTCCCCATGACCACAATAACTGGAAAACAAATTGCCTCTTTTATCTTGAACTATCTGATATGCAGATATGGTATTGTAAGTTCCATCGTCACTAATAATGGACGACCGTTCAAAAACCAAGATGTCCGAGAACTATGTGAACAATTCAAAATACAACATTGGCTCTCTACACCATACTACCCCCAGGGGAATGGTCAAGAAGAAGCATCCAACAAAACAATATTGGAAATCCTAAAGAAAATAGTGAATGATACAGGCAAAGATTGGCATGTACAACTCAATCAAGCACTTTGGGCATACAAAACTAGTATTCGTACACCTCCAGGAGCAACACCTTTCTCATTGGTCTATGGATCAGAAGCTATTTTACCACTAGAGGTAGAAATTCCATCTCTTAGAGTCTCTCTAAAAGGCTTAATCCCAGATGAAGGATATCGAGTCAACCGATTGCAAGAACTAGAACTATTAGATGAAAGACGACAACATGCTTACACTCATCTCAAAGCATATCAACAACGTATGTGCAGGAGCTACAATCACAAGGTCATTCCTCAAAATTTCAAAGTTGGTGACCTAGTCTTCAAGGAAAATCTAAGAAATCAGCAAGATCAAGAAAAGAAAGGGAAATTTGAACCTAACTGGTTAGGTCCCTATGTCATCATATCAGTCTATGGATCAGGTGCTTATCAGCTAACAACTTCTGAAGGAGATGTGCTCGACGAACCAACTAACAACATTCATCTGAAGAAATACTACACTTGAGTAGTCTAATGCACAGAAAAATTCAAAAACAAAAAAATTGAAAAATCAAGAAGAAGCAAATAAAAAAGTACAATAAAAGAAACTGGTGAAAAATTGGTAACAAGCGCTATTGTGAAAGGACAACTCCTTTATCTATATCCACATCCTTATCTCCATAGTACAACACTATCAACCGTCACCTAACACTATATCATGAATATCCATTCAGGACATACTTAGTGTAGTCACTATCTTGATTTATCCATATATCCTTTCCTTGCATTTCAACATGGCTTGGTAATCACTATACATATCCACATCAAGAGTTACACTTAGCTAGGGGCAATATTCATCAACACTTGCAACATGTTCAAGATGTCAAAACTATTTGCAAAACTCAGAGCATCACATCCAACAAGGCAAAAACTTACGCAAACCCAAATTAAAACATTGATCGATAACAGATTCATATGAGAAATACGATGGATGATTTTCTGAAGTATCAAATGTTACATTTTACATAAAGGCTTGACTATTTTTTCATTTGAACTTTTTAAATTATTGGATTCTCTAAATTTTCTCAACAATGCTTCCAAGATAGAGATCACTAGGAAACTCCAATATTTTCTTAGTCTTCTATCTAGGAGACAATCACTTGTACTATGTAAATACTTGTCTGTTTATATGCAAACTGCACTCTGGTCATCCTGGTTCAATTATACCTTGATGCTTGTGCTATCTTGCAAAATCAAACATCATGTAAATTTTTCTCAGGTTATCATGATTCAATTATACCATTATGCTTGTATAAATTTTCAACATATCCGAAGATCAATCCATGCTCAATGATGATACCTATATCAAAAGCAAATAACATATGGTTATATCGAGATGACAAAAGCAGAATGAGGATGCTCCAAAAACAAGTAGTTGCATATCATTTTACAATTAGTTGCATATCATTTTACAATTAGTTACATATCAAATCATACATCTCATTTTCAAGATACATCTCACATCTCATAAACATCATACATTTACATCATTACATTTCACTTCACATACATCTATCTAAGCATTACATCATCATAAAATAAACACAAGCATATAGAAAGCATCATCCATAACACATCGCATAATAAAAAACAATGGTGTCGTATATATATATATCAAAACTGATCAAAATGTACAATATTTGTCATGTTTGTGCCCCGTACAATAAAAAAAATGATCCAAAATACAATAGAGACATTGTCTCTCAAGTATGACTATCTCCTAAGGGGGATGGTCTCACCACTGATGTCCCAGCCCCTGGATCTCTAGGGAGATCCTATCTTGAAGGCCCTATCATGCCTCTTCTCTCTGACCGTGACCCAGTCTCTCAAGATCAACTTGACCTCGACTTTGTAAAGCTCTACACTTTGTGCTCCCTAGGCACCGCATCCTCATAGTGGCATCGATAGTACTCCACCTCCTTGGCTCTCAAGGACAACTCTCTCATGATATCTCTCAAAGGGCCACCTGCTGCCGCTCTGTGCAAGTTCCCTACCAGCTCCTCCACTCGACCCTGCCGCTCTATCTTAGTATCGCACTCTAGGGTCAGCTGGGTAATCTAACACTGCTGCATCAATAGTTGTGCCTGTAGCTATTGTACTATCAACTGTAGGGTCCTAATCTGGGCGTCCTCCACATGCGTCAGGATCCGGACCCGTAGGGGCACCTGTGATGGGGTACCCCCTATCCCCCTACCTGTCCTCAGTGCTGGTGGAGGTAACTCATCAGTCCTCCTCCTCTACGCTGGCCGTCTCCACTCATTAGTCCCTCCCACCATTTCTATCACCTCTCCCACTCTCCCCTCCTCCCCTGCTCTAATTGCCAAACCTCCTCTCCCTCTATCCATCATAGCTCATCAAACTGCTCTCTCCACCTGCACTCCCCTATCACCCCCATGTCTACCTTTGTCTCCTCTCCTCCCCCGATATCCTCTCCTTCGTCATCCTCCTCCACCTCCATCATCTCCCTCATCACCATCTCCCCCTGCCTCATCCTCGTCATCATCGAAAGTAGGTCGCATCTCCTCAGGATCTGATATCCTAGCCACAACACGAGCTGCGAACAAACCAGCAAACTCATGTGTCATCCCAGCATCTAATATCTCAAGAGTGTAGTCCCATTTTTGGCCCACTAAGCTGGCAAACTCCTCTACAGCCACTCCACTATCAATAGTCAGACCCCAACCTGGTATATCCTACCTCCGACACGCATACAAATAGGTCTCCTGTGGTATCCCCTATTGTCAACCATACTACCGCAAAACTCTAGCAACCTGAAATCTCTTGATCACAAAAGGCATCTGCCATATCAAAAACTGACTCATAAAAACATATGGCATCTCCAGCCCATCCTCATCCCATACCTGACAATCTGTATATGATCGGTAGATGATCGTATCAATGTCATCTAATACCCTCCTCCAGTGCTCAAGTTTGCCCAGCTTCCGCTGGACAACTAACCTCCTGTATCCATATGCATATGCCCGCCCAACAGGCCTGTCTCTATCCAATAGTGGCCTAACTGCTGGAATGTACTTTGAGCACCATACCTGTAGAAGTGTCATGCCAGTTGACAAACTATCATAACCCAGGTATACCACCTCATGTAAGTCACTGTACAAATGGGCTAGCATAGCCGATCCCCATGCAAACCTACAGCCCTATGTCACCATCTCCTCTAACACCAATCCCCATCCTACAGAAAATCTCTTCGACCTACGGTCGAGACATAAGAATCCACCTATAAAACCTACTAGTACTGATGGAAGAGGTGCATAGTCCAAATCCAAGAACTCCTGCCAAGGGATCTCATATCCACAAATTGTCTCATCATGAAATATGCGACTTAGTGCCTCTGTCTTGCCCTCCTCTGTCTGCTCATAAGGCAATAATACACCTGCTATGGGAATCTGCAATATCCTATAACAGTCCTCAGGAGTCACCGTCATCTCACCTGTGGCAAAGTGGAAGGTGTTCATATCACTATGCCATCTCTCTGTGAGTGTTGTAAGTAAAACATGGTTCACAATAAATCAAGGCATATCTAATAAAGACGATAGGCCACATATCTCAATAATATCTAAATCAGCCTGTGCCAACCAAGGTATCAATGCCCATGGTCTAGGGAACCGCTCGCGTGACTGAACCACTACCAATCACTCCTGTCAAAAAGAAAAACAAGTCCAATATCAGTTTCCTCATCAAAATCAAAATCACATCAAAAACTTGAAACATTTTGTAAATCTAATCAAGTTCCACATCATATCATTCCATATCAACTTGTAACACAACTCAAGTTTTCAAAAACCATATCAAACTTGTAACACAACTCAAGTCTCCACATCACATAAACTTGTAAAACAATTCAAGTTTCCCACCCATATTAACTTGTAAAACAACTCAAGTTTCCAACCCATATCAACTTGTAACACAACTCGAGTGCCACAATCATATCAGCTTGAAACACAATTCAAGCTCCACACATATTAACTTGAAACAATGCAAATCAAATCAAGTTTAGATCACAAACACATTAATATCTACATAAATAACTTAAAAATTCACAAATCAAACCAAGTTATATTAGTACTCATTTTGGACAAACTATCAAAAACATGACAGCCGACACAACAAATGGCAAAAATCCACCTCTCCAGGCAAAACTGACCTTATCCTATGTAATTTTCTACATTCACAAATCATCCTATCTTGTAAAAACCTACTGCATGCGCTAATTAAATTTGGCTACGTGCTAAACCATATCCATGCGCTACCCTATTTTCTCCATGTGCTATCCTATCTACCCTATGCGCTAGAGTAACTCTACGCGCTACCCTTTTTTCTCCATGCACCAACTAATCTACCCTAAGTGCTAAACCCAATCCATGCACTAACCTATCCTGCGTCTACACTACCTATTTAACCTTATGTGCTAGGTCTAACCTATGCGCTACTTACCCCTGCCCATGCAACCCCCTGTGCACCCTATGCACTAGGTTTACCCGATACGCTACCCCTTTTAACTCTGAGTGCTACCCTGTGTCCCTCATGCGCTACTCTAAGGCCATGCGCTAACCTAGAAACTCCATGTGCTACCCTAAACATTTTCAGATGCTACCCTAAATTACAATCCTATGCGCTACGGAATTTTTCGTATGCACTAACCTATGACCCCTATGCGCCAAAATGTGAAAACCACATTTCAAAATTCAAAAACTGACCAAAAATGACCAAATTAAAAGTCAAAAAGGGGTCAAAAAGGTTGACTTACTGATGGTCCATATGCGGCAGGCCTCTGATACCTCCAAACATGCTCGAATCGATGCGTAGAATATGGAATAGGCATTTTGTCTTCTCTCCAAAAGTTTCTTTCTCCAAGGTCAACAAGCACAAATGAGACAAAACAATGCACTTTTTCCCTTTTATAGGGTAAAATAAAATTAGGGTTAGGGAAATGAGCATGTAATTTGGTTGTGGTCTCCCTCATACCCTCACACACATCAATTATTGGGAGAGGAATCAATTTAAACATTCCACCTAGCCAAAATTTTGCAAAGCAAACACAATTATCAAATCAAATCAAATTTTCCAAAATTTTGATTCATCTCCCGAGGGGGCATTATCAACATCGTTTATCAAATCTGGGGCATCACACATCAAATCTGGGGCATGACATGAGAATCCATAAAAACAACATTGATCATAAAATCGTAACGACACATCATTTTCTTTGAAATAACATGTGCACACACGTCACTTCAAAGAGGGGCAAATTGTAGACATATAAAAATGACCATATTCCTAAATGAATATTTTATGTTCATTTCTCTATTTAATTAAATCCAATTTAATTGAATAACCCACATTCCTCTATTTAATTAAGTAAATTACTCAATTTATTTGAATTAAATTCACTATACCTCTTTTACCATTTAATAAAATAAATCATTTTATTCAATTAAATCCCCTATACACTTTTTAATTAAATTCAAATTTAATTAAATAGTTACCCTAAATTGAATAAATCCAATTTATTTAATTTCCCCAATTGCAACCAAATTGAATTAAATTCATTTTATTCAATTAAATCCTATTATCTCTCCATCCACTTGCAAAGTCCTACACCTCCCACTTGCCTCCTAAACCCTATTTCTAACCCCTTCTAGATTCTTCTAATCGCTTCCAATTAGCCTAAACTCATCTCCTAAACTTTGTCATATCCCTAAGCAAGGGGAGGTCACTTCTCAAACCCTCAAAGTCTTTGAAAACCCTTAAAGGCTTCAACCACTTAATTTTCCAAGTCTTCCTAACCATTAATGGTTAACTCAACCCTCTAGCATGATTAAAGAATTTCTTATAACTCAACCTCTATGTAACCCAAGGGTTTCATCAAACATTTATTGCTTTGACCATGGTTATCCTTAATCTTTTGCACAAGAGTTTATCCTTTGGGTAAAACCTTTATCCAATGGGTAATCCTAACTTAACCATAACCCTTACCCCTAAGATAACCATGAGGTCTTCTCAAGCATTTAATGCTTCCTACCTCTCTTCTCAACCTAGTCTTATGTTGACATTTGTCACCATTTCATTGGTGCCACTTACAAACATGGATTCCAACTTTCAAACTTAGCCCTTGATTAACTCCTTCAATCCTGACCATCCATTGCCCTATTTTTGCTATAAATAGAGCTCTCATTCCTCCATTTTCATAGATCCAAGTCTTTAGCATCACACTTATACTAAAATCCATCCAAGCTTTAATATATCATTTGTGCTCATCATTTAGCCTCTCTTTTCAATAGGAATTAATCTAAATATGCATGTTTAGAGTATTTTCCTTACCATTTAGTTTAATCATAGACTAATATAGCATGCTAGGATAGTCTTGTTACTAATCTTGTCATCTTATAACTAGCTTATTGCATTTATAGGATCATGTATAACTTAGGATGCATTTCATCTTAAAATCAACCAAAGCATCCCTCGTTCTTGCATTTGTCATCCCTAAACCATTTTGCTCAGTGATCTGAGAGCAAAAACATTGGTTTGAGGGACCTTGTAAGATAGAGAACCATGGAACCATATCCTTGGGAAGTTGATTCATCCTTCATGACTCCATAACTTGCACCAAGAAGTCCTGTGGGTGTGTGAGCAAGGCTCCTTAAACTCCATTTTTCCACATATTGAGTTTTATCGACCCGCTTTTCCCGCATACAAGATCTTTTATCACAAATTTATAATTTAAAGATATGGTTCACCTATAATTATGATGTTATATCCAAACTGAAAAACAAAAATATGGCTCCTTAACCCGATTAAGTAAACAAACACAATTATGTAGAAATTAACTTGAGTATATTATGTGAGGGGTGGATTGGGTAGAATAAAGTGGATTAGATTAGATATTATCAAACAAATAGTACAATAATGTCATAAATAGAAATTAATGAGGATGGGGAATATTTACATCCATGACTAACTATCTAGTTTTGATTGATGAAGATCATACAATTCACATGCCTTGAAATTTAGGAATATGTTAGACAATCTATATATGGATGAGACTTGTATAATATTCTTCTATATTCTATTCTAGGTCTCCTTCATAGTTTTAGATTTTATTCACGGTTATAAATTTGCTCTATGTCTTCAAACTCGATATGTGATCATCCTTATATTCTACATTGAATTTTCTAAAAAATCTATAAATTGTTAGATGATATTTTCTATTGAACTTAAATGTTTTTCTATCATCAAATTGATGATATTTAAAAATACATGAGCTTACAAAAAATTGCAAATATAATTAAAATATTTATAACAAAATATTTAAAATATGATTATTCTGATATTACTATTGTACATAAATAAAATGATAAACATGTAAATGTCTCAATAATGCAATACACTAAATTATAAAAATGTGTTCAAACTTCATATCTATTTATGAACATCTTTTAAATAAACCTATTTCCAGATATCTACTCAACCATTTAAAGCTAAAACCACTCTTGCTTTACTTTGAATTTTACTATATGAATATACAAAGCGGCATGACACTGACCATTCAAATTCATTGAACATTCTAATTATAATAAAATGAATATCCTTCTAATTGCTTGAACGTGTTAATTGAACTAAGGAGAAAGTACATGGTGTATGTAATTACTCGTAAATTTACAGGTGTCATCAGATCATTTATCGCAAATTTTCAAGATGCCCCGAAACTCACTCTGAAACCAAAGAAAGTTCAATGCAATGGAGACTTTTCAAAAGTCTGTGAAGAGCATGGAGACAGGCCAACGACAATAAAAAACATTTAAGAACATGTATTTATCATTTTTTTCTAAGGATCCGAACCTTATTTCTGTCATCGTAACAAATCATTGTCCTACCCAGCTATCATTTCGTATTGGTAACATGTCTTCAAACCAGGTGATCTAGAAAGGCTCTTCAATGCATTCAATCAATGATGGTCAATGGAAATAACTATCAAAATTTCGGTGGAAAATTTGAAGAAATGCCCAAAAAATTCGGCACTTCAATCAAATCACTGAACCTTCATAGCACCTTTTGACAAGCCTAAAATTTCTGACCAAATGCCAAAATTTATCTAGTTTCCAAAGAAAATCTACACCACCCAGATAGCCAAGTTGGGTGTTAAATACATACACAAAGCAAAGATCCAAGACTATAACTTGCGAGTTTACAGTATGGCTATGGGAAAAGAGAAGAAAGAGAAGAGAGGAGGACGTTACAAAGGAATTCAGGTTAGAAAATGGGGGAAATGGGTGAGTGAGATTAGGCTCTCAAAAACAAAAACATGGCTTTGGTTGGGGTCATATGAAACTGCAGAAGAGGCAGCAAGAGTGTGATGTGGGGAGCTATTGTATTCATGGTCCTCTTACAAAACTTAACTTTCCCAGCTCTCCCTCTCTCTTAAACATCCCTCCTAGCATTCGTCTCTCTCCCCAACAAATCAAGGTTGATGCCATTCAAGCAACTTCTGCAAAGTCTGCAGCTCGTTCTACTCTTGGAGTAGATGATGATAAAAATAATGAGTCCTACGCTTTTGTGGATTCAGAGTTTGAACAGCCTGAACACCACCAAATGTTGAGCAAGTTTTTTGAGTCTCTTATGTGGGATTCCCCTAACGATCAGGTTTCCAGTACCATATATATTTCTACATATCTTGGCGTTGAGTTGATGATGGATTGTGTAATACCTTATGATCATGGTAATGAGATGAATTGCTGAACTCATGAATTCTCAGATCATTTAGATGGATTGTGGAGCTTTTAACAAGGTATGATTTGATATGTTCTCTTATGTGATTGTGGTCAGTGAGATTGAATTTTTATGTAGTCCTTACAATTCCAAAGTGTAAAAAATGTGGAGAATAAGAGCTATTTGTGTTGGAAGTGAAGTCCAATGGACTCCTTCCTTTTGCTGCCAAAACTCTTGGCTATTTGACTTCTCCTTGCAAGCTCTTTAAGAGCTGATTGTAATTCATTTGTAGAGGTTAATTTTCTGGAGCTGATTGCAGCTATGTATATGTGTAAACCAGATTGGTGATTAATAGATTGATTCCCCTGCTACAAGTGTGGATGTAGGCAATTTCTGAACCATGATAAATCTGTGTGTCTCATTGTCTGTGTTGTGTGTTTTTAATTGTGTTTCTCTACTATTTAAATTCATTTCTTCATCCTAACAATTGGTATTAGAGTGAGGTTAGATCGTTGTTTAGATTTTGGTGGTTGAAATTCCAAAATCATGAAAGAATTGAAGATAGAGAAGTTCTCCAGTTAGAGCTTCGGGTTATGGAAGGTGCAGATGGAGTCTTTGCTAATAAAGCAAGACCTTTCACTTGCACTTGAAGGGAAAGCAAAGAAACCAGCTGGGATGGCTGATGAAGAATGGGAAAAATTGGACAAGAAGGTGAGAGCAACAATTTTTCTCTCGTTGTCCAATAATGTTCTCTTCAATGTCACGGGTGATGCAACAACAAAAGATGTATGGGATAGACTCATAGCCATGTATGAAATGGCATCAACTGCAAATAAAGTTTTTATTATAAAACGCTTGTACAAACTGAAAATGAAGGAAGGTTGTGCTATGGCAAACCACATCAATGAATTCAATACACTGACTAGTCAAGGGACTTCAGTGGGGATGACACAAGATGATGAAAGCAAGGTTGTTCTATTATTATGTTCTTTACCAAGCAGCTGGGATGGTGTTGTAACAGTAGTTAGCACATCTATATCTGGCAAAAATAAGTTGGTTTTTAATGATGTAGCAGCTACTCTTCTCAGCAAGGATTTAAGAAGAAAGAATGACGAACCTTCATCTAGTGAAGCCTTAAATGGTGGTCAACACTGAAAATAGAGGTAGAAGTCATAATAGAGGCAGAAATATATTACCATAGATGTTTGAAATCAACAAAGAGATCGAAGTCTAGAAACAGAAATGGTGAATGTTGGTTTTGTGGCAAAGCTGGTCATGTGAAGAAGGATTGTAGAAACTTCAAAAGGGCACAAGAGAGGGTGCGGGACAACGAAACAAATACAATTTATGATAAAGATGATAGTGTATTAATGCTTTCAACAACCAATACTACTTCAAATTCATGGGTGCTTGATTTTGGTGCCTCCTATCATGCTACCTCATGTCTTGAAGCGTTCATTAACTACCATGAAGGTCATTTTGGTAATGTTTTCTTAGGAGATAACAAAGCTTGTGAAATTATAGGCAAAGGGGATGTATTGCTGCCATTAGAAGGTGGTAAAACATGGCTGCTCAAAGATGTTCATCATGTCCCAAAATTAAAGCATAATTTGATATCCATTGGACCACTCTTTAACCAAGGTCTAAATGTAAATTTTCTCCCATATACATGGAAGGTAACTCATGGTACCATGCTAATTGAAAATGGTAATAAAGTGGGAAGTCTATACATATTTAAGGCTCATGCTGAAGTGGGAGCTACAATGGTGATTGATGACAACAAAGTGGATCTTTGGCATCAAAGACTTGGCCATATTAGCAAGAAAGGACTCCATGTTATGCATACAAGAAATTAGCTACCAAGCCTCAAACTTGTTGACTTAACCTTTTGTGAACATTACCTTTATGGCAAACAAAAGAGAGTATACTTGAATGTTTTTAGGCCTACCAAGGTAACCTCCATTGGAGGAGCTAACTATTTTGTAACCTTTCTTGATGATTGCACAAGAAAAGTATGGATTTATATGCTTCCTAGGAAATCTAAAGTCTTTTCAAATTTTAATATTTTCAAGGCTTTAGTTGAAAATCAAATTGGGCATAAGATTAAATGCTTACAAAATGATAATAGTGGGGAATTTTGTTCACATGAATTTGATGATTTTTGTGCTGATAATGGGATTAGAAGAATCAATGTTGTTCCTTTCACTCCTCAAGAAAACAATATAGCCAAGAGGATGAATAGAACAATTCTTGAAAAGGCACGATGTATGTTGTCTAATGCAGGTTTAGGCAAGGAATTTTGGGCAGAAACATGTAACACAATAGTGTATTTGATTAACCAAAGTCCCTCATCTAAATTGGATTTCGGTATTCTAGAAGAGGAATGGCAAGGGAAGAGGATTTCTTACTCACATCTTCATGTGTTTGGATGCGAAGCGTTCTCACATATACCCAAGGAGAAGCAAACCAAATTGGATCGAAAGTCGCTGAAATGTATTTTTGCTGGGTATGGTGAAGAGCAATTTGGTTTTAGATTGTGGGATCCAGTTCACAAAAAGATTGTTCGCAGTAGGGATGTAGTTTTCTGTGAAACCTCCTTTCCCGCACTACAAGATTCAAATAAATCAGAGACAGAATATGTCCCTATGTCTTTGTTTTAGAATTCAACTACCAGTGCTCTACCTCTGGTCTCTCATTTAGTGGGATCTCCTATGAAATCTACCTCAGTTGAATATAATTCTCAGACTGAGAATGAAGAAGTGAGTGTCGAAAATGTTTGGTCTTTGTTCAATTTTGAAAAATGGGGGTCTGCAAAATAGAGAAAATCCTCCCCTAAATAGCACTCATGTCCCAAGAAACTTGGAAGAGCATTCTTACGTTGAGCATTTTGGCTCACACTATTCCAATTGGGTTGGGCACACTCCACGATGGTCTGCAAATCCACCGTATCCTGCAAGATTTGTCTTCATCCCCTCACGGCATGTTGCATAGCCTTCACACATAGCACACGCACCGTAATCCCCACACCATGCAACTTCCTCCACTCCTTCGTAGGATCCTTGTGGTTTCCCCTGTGAGCTTTCCCCAGTCTCCTCACCTCTCCTGCGGGCTCCCTACAGTCTACTCCACGGGGTCCCTGCAGGCTCTACCTCAGCAATCCACCCATAGAGTGTCCCTCCCATGCAATCCTATGAGGATGTTGCCATGACCTTGCACACCCAGCCCTCTCGCCCATCTCACATTGTGGATGAAACTTTTGCGGGGTTCCCCTCCTGCGATCTGTGTGCATCCAACATGGATAAAAATCCACAATTTTTTGATTGCCCTAAAGACAGAGACATTACCAGACTAAAAAACAAAGTCATTATAGGGAACATAAACAGAGACAATGGGAGAGATATGAGTTTGCATAAATAGGGATTACAAAAATTGAATGACTCTACTACTAAAACAGAGAGTCAATTGAGGAAATCAACTAGACAAAGGTGATCTCCTGCAAAGTTCTCTGATTATGATTTACTATTTTGTGAAGAAGTTGAACCTACTTTGCTCATCTCTGATCAAACAGAGCTTGCAACTTACAAAGAAGCTTGTAAAATTCCAAACCTTGATAATTGGCATGCTGCAATGTACGAAGAAATGGATGCACTAGTGCGTAATCAAACATGGGATTTGGTGCCACTTCCGCTTGATAGAAAGGCATTAAGAAATAAGTGGGTGTATAAGCTAAAAGATGAAGCCGATGATCACAAAAGATTTTGAGCAAGACTAGTTGTAAAGGGATATGCTCAGCAGCAAGACCTCGACTTCAAAGAAATTCTCACCAAAAGTTAAAATGACTACCATTCGCGCAATATTGGGCTTAGTTGTAGCCTAGGATCTTGAACTTGAACAACTGGATCTTAAGATGACATTTCTCCATGGCGATCTTGATGAGGAACTATTTATGCATCAGCCAGAAGGGCTCATTAAAAAGGGGTAGGAACATCACTATTGTAGATTGAAACGTAGTTTGTATGGGCAAAAGCAAGCCCCTCAGTAGTGGTATCTTAAATTTGACAAATTCATGATTGATCACAAGTTTACTCGCAGTGAGTTTGATCCTTGTATCTATTGCAAGAAGTTTCCTAATGGCGAATTTTTCATTCTTCTCCTTTATGTGGATGATATGCTATTAGCCGATACAAGCATGAGGATTGTGAGTGAACTTAAAACTCACTTAGCAAAGGAATTTGCCATGAAAGATTTAGGGGCAGCAAAGAAGATCTTAGGAATGACTATTTTTCGGGATAGGAAAAAGAGAGAACTCAAACTATATCAGCAAGACTACATTAAATAATTCTTAGACAGATTTGGCATGGCGGATGCTAAGTCTATTTGCATACCCTTAGCCTCTCATTTTCAGTTGTCTTCTCAATTGTGTCCTAAAACACAAGAAGATAAGGAGTTTATGGATAAAATTCCATACAAATTCCATACCCTTAGCCTCTCATTTTCAGTTGTCTTCTCAATTGTGTCCTAAAACACAAGAAGACATTTCTCATGTCGTAGGATTGGTGAGCAGATTTATGGCTAATCTGGGAAAATCACATTGGGAGGTGATTAAGTATATCTTGTGGTATCCCAATGGTACTTCTGATTTTTGTTTATGGTTTGGAAAGGACAAGACATTTTTGCAAGGGTTTACCGATTTTGATTTTGTCGGTGATTTAGACAAAAGAAAGTCTACGTCAGGTTATGCCTTCACATTTGCCAGGGCAGCGATTAGTTGGGCTTCAAAATTGCAACATACAATTGCTCAATCGATTGCAGAGGCTGAATATATAGCTCTTTCTGAAGGAGAAAAAGAGATGGTATGGTTGCAACTCTTGTTCAGTGAGTTGGGGTTGAAGCAATTAGATTTTTCTTTGTTTTGTGATAATAGCAGTGCCATTTTTATGACTAAACATCAGACATCTCAGCTGTGGTCAGAACATGTTGATGTTCTTAGTCATTATGTTCGCCATATGGTCGAAGAAGGCAAGTTTCATGTAGATAAAATTCTAAACAACATGAATCCAGCTGATGTGCTCACTATAGTAGTTAAGTGGGAGAAGTTCAATTTATGTCGAGCTTCTCTTAGTCTTTCCAATAACTGATAGCAGGACTGAGTGGGGGAATCTACTTGTTGCAGTAGTTCATTGGCCTTCAGTAGGAGATTGTTGGAAGTGAAGTCCAATAGACTCCTTCCTTTTTCCACCAAAACTCTTGGCTATTCGACTTCTCCTTGCAAGCTCTTTAAGAGCTGATTGTAATTCATTTGTAGAGATTAATTTTCTGGAGCTGATTGTAGCTATGTATATGTGTAAACCAGATTGGTGATTAATAGATTGATTCCCCTACTTCAAGTGTGGATGTAGACAATTGCTGAACCACGATAAATCTTTGTGTCTCATTGTCTGTGTTGTGTGTTTCTAATTTTGTTTCTTTGTTGTTTGAATTTGTTTCTTCATCCTAACAATTTGGACTATAGAAAGTCTGACTTGTTTTAGGTGGGTCAATATTTTTAGGGTGGTTTATTCTGACATATGTTTTCAAGTTATTTTCTTCTTTTCACAGTTACAAAATCTATGTAGGAAGAATGTAAAGGCTATGGATTAGCTGCTACAAATTCAAGATCAATTCAAACAGTTTCAAAACAACAACAATTTTAACTTATGGTGTTTCATGCTAAATCATGTGCTATTGTATGATTTCTTTTGGCAAGCTTAAGTGTTATTGTACGACTTTTGTTAACTCCATTCATCTATATGAACTTAGTCTCATTTGAGAGTTGTTCTTTATTCTCTTCAACTTCCTTTGGGTAGCTTTAGTTTTTGTAAATTTGCTTTTCTTAATATTAAAAAATGAATATTTTTAGGGTGGAACACCTAGTAATATATGGGTGGTCCAAAGTTCTAGTTCTAGGTAGTTCATGAAAATGGCTCAAAAAGGCATGGCAGTCACTAACACATCCAAAGTAGTTAATGGAGGTATATTCATGCTATAGATGGATTCGTTTAAAATGGGTCAATGAAATAAAGATAGAGCATCCCAATAGCAAAGTGGTGGTCTTAGATTTGATTCCTATTGATCCATAAATAGAATTCAATGTGCAATGCCTCGAATTAAATAAAACTTTGCACACTTAAAGGTCAAGAATAATTCTCATTTTATAGTCTAGTTATTAGAAAATCATATGTTACTACTTAGTTATATTATATGTAGTTTTTGTTAGGCTTATTGTTGTGAAATTTTCTATATATTAGATAAATTTTTTCCCTCACAATACCAAAAGGATGAGACTTAAAATATTTGTGTTATGCTTATAGTCTATAGGTCATTCTTCTTATCATTTATATATTTCTCTTTTTCTTCATTTGAGAGAAAAAGTATATATAATTAGACTGTAAGTATT
This sequence comes from Cryptomeria japonica, assembly GCF_030272615.1. Lineage (NCBI taxonomy): Eukaryota > Viridiplantae > Streptophyta > Pinopsida > Cupressales > Cupressaceae > Cryptomeria > Cryptomeria japonica. The sequence goes on along the minus strand of NC_081405.1, from coordinate 331,692,962 downwards.
TTATTTATGTCTTGTTGTATCCCTATTCATATTCAAACTTTACGATTATAAATTGCAACAAAAGAGAGGACAATATATATATATATTTTTAAAGGAGAAAAATGTAGAGATAAAAGAATATATAGTTCCTTCGATGTTCCTTAAGGTTCCCAAAGGTGCAAGATACAATATAATAATGGTAGTCTATAGGTTTGAGAGTAGCATTAGAGCAAATTAAAACTATCAATCCCATACCACAACTATAATAGAAATGGAGGCATATTTTGGTATTTCTCAATATAAAATCTTTCTGTCGAAGGTACATATTTATTTATTTCTTACTGTTAAAAGTGTGTGCAAGAGGTGCAAAGTGTGGTTTTTTGGTATAGATTTTTAATTTATTTTATATTTGGTCAATTATTTAATATATTATTCAACCATTATTTGTTGATTGCAAAATGTGATATTATGGTAATTGATTAACAAAGATAATTATTTTTTATGAGCTCAAATGTATCGAGGTATGCTTTAAAACTTCTTATTGAAGTTGTATGAGAGTTCCCAAATTCCTTGAGTGAGTAGCTCAGTAAGAAGGCTACGGACAAGTCAACATTATTTATAAATTTTTTGATTCAGGTAAATGGGTTTTAAAGGGACCTGAAACCCAAAAGTTTTACAAAAATCTTGGAAATCAGCATTATAGTCCGAAACCAGCAGCAAAAGCAAAACAAAATTGGGCCAAGCCCAAAAAATAGTCTACAAAATACCAGTGATTCAGACAACCACAAACAGAGACCTACTAATAAGAATACACCAAATTTGCATTCTTCTGAATCACTTTCCTGTTGGTATCCTCCAACTTGTCCATGATAAATATGGAGCTGCCTTGCTCCTGGTATAGGTACACGGACCAGTTGTAGTTTGAGATTAAGGCATTCACAAATTCTTTAGTGGCGCTCGGCGAATACCCCTTCAACCTTTCAGTAAACGGCACCAGTCCTCCATCTAAAATCTCATTCCAAATCGTAGAGTTCCTTTTCCAGTTTTCAAAAGAGGTGGGTTCCATCCTATTCTTGTTACCCCCCACCAAATGCCCAATTATGATAAAACAGGAAAGCACACCCAAACCACACAGCAACAGGCCAACCCAAAAACAAGTGAAGCCTCTAGAATAGAAGGAATTGGTAATCAAGAAAACCTTCCACTAGAAAAAATTATCCCAACGACTTTCAGTCATTATGAATCGATAATGAGTGGCCGCTTAATTTGGTGTCCCTTCTAGATAGCTCGCACAGGTTCCTCAAGAAACTTTCCATTTCCATCCACCATTTAGCCTCCATGTAATCCACCCCAAGATTTTTCATATCATTTGCGGGGTCATTCCCTTCCCAATATGTGTGTGAAGCTTTAAAGTCCTCCAGGTTGGCAATCATGAAATGACAATCCTTGATCAGATGCCTAATTGTCTAGCTTGGCTCCTGGTGTCTGTAAATGTAGTTGATTATGTTCATCGAGTCACTTTCCAACCAAACACGGTTAAACACTTGTCTAACCGCCATCTACAACCCAATGTAAGCTATGTGAGACTCATCATAGTGGTTTGTCTAGGTTCCCAAAGGGAGCGCCACCACCAAGACAAGCTTACCATTCTTATTCCTAGCAACTCCCTCACAACTAGCTGACCCAGGGTTACCCTTAGTTGCCCCATCAACATTAATTTTAATCCATCCTTCAGTGGGAGGGATCCAAATATTACTTTTGGGTTGTCTTGTCTTGGCACTCGAGACAGAGAAATCCCAATTTAAGTTCCATCTCCTGATCATATCAAAATCAGGCTACAACACATCAATCCGATAGTCTCCTTTGTAGTAGAGACAAGAGGATAGGAAGTTTTCCTTAATACTATTTTGTATTCTATACACCACAACAATGGGTGAGGCCTCCCTATCCCTGAAGATCCTATTATTTCTCTCCTTCCACAAACCCCAAGCAATGTGAGGAATCATATAACTCTAGAGCACCCTAAGAGAGGGATTCCCCGAGGGACAAACCTACTGGAGCCAACAATATTTGATATTACTTGGCCAAGTCCACCTTAACTCCCATAGCTGAAAGAGAAAAGCCCAAGCTTCAACAGAAAAAGAGCAATGAAGGAGGATGTGATTAGAATTATCTACACTCTCTTTACATAGGACACATCTGTTGGGGATAGCCATACCTCTTTTATAGAGATTGCCAATGGTTAGAACCTTCTCCTGCATAAAGAGCCAAAAAAAAAATTAATTTTGGGAATCGAGACATTGTTCCAAATACCAACCCAAAAGGGGGCCAGAGACAGGGACATAGTGATGATCTAAAAAGCATGAGCCACAGAGAAGACCCTAGAGTGCGATTTATTTATAAAGTTACTAGTGTTTATGGCTTCCATTTTGAGGTCTTAATATGAGAAGTATATGTTAGATGTGTCAAAACCTTTTTGTTATGTTAGGTTATTTTCTTCCAAATAACCTAGACTCCACTATTTTGAGTTCACCACATAGATTCATAAATGAGACAAAATTGTAAACTTACATATATCCTAATTGGTTTGATAAGATATTTTGAAGCTCTAACTCTTTTAAATTTGCAAACAATTTATAAAACATAGAAGATGATATCACCATATAAATATTTATTGTCTCAAATCACTCTTGAGGACACTCAAATATATGAATAACTATAAAGGCTCATATTTTATTTTATTTTCTTAAGAAAATATTTGACAAATTGCTAAATGGATGAAAGCATCCTTGAGGTGACGTATGAAACCAATAAATCATATAAACTTTTTATGAATTCTTTTGTTAGCATTCTATCCTCATACATAAATCTTACATAGAGTGGCATTGGAATTAAGATGCAAACATATACAAGTTTTTTATTGCAACCCTATAGGTAAAAGATATGTTACTTTTATAAATTCAAGTTAAGATTGTCTAGTATTTGAAAATGTGTCATCAGGTACAATATTATGTCCTTCATAAATATTTAAAATTTACATCCATCTAGGTTACAAGATTGGATAATAACATGGGATGGGGATTTTGATTTGTATAGGGATAATATATAAGAAGAAAAGAGAGTCTAACGGATTGTGAGGATTCAAATAATAAAGGTTTATAAGGCTATCATAATCTTGGGTAATATTATCAATGGAAGTGGCTTAGCTAAAGAATAAGGTGATAGGACAAGTAGCGAAGGGAAATTAGGTATTGGAAAAAAATTAATAACAATACCAGTGCTAAGTGAAGAACAATAATGGATGGAATGGTGGTAGATGTATGATTTACGATAGAGGTGAAAATTGTTGATTATTTTTATAGTAGATATAGGAGTATATGGGGATAGTTATACTAGCCTTAGGATATGATACAATATTAACATATAATCCCAGGTCTATATTTTGTGTTATATGTGAAGCTTAATTTATATATTCTTAGGATTGTTCACATTTTGTCTAGCAAGATCTTAGTTTTTAATATGTGTCTTATGATCATAATCAAAACCTCTTGTTACCTTAACCATAATTAAACGTGTCATTATCATTAGAATGTGTAGCAATAATAAAGTATAAGAACACACTTCTCCTTAATAAAAAACAATAATTGCATGTAACATTTCACATAATTAATAATATGGGATAAGATTATCAAATATGTAATGCACACTTCTTACCTTAGTGAAAATCACTTAAAAGTGGGAACAATTATTTTATTTTTTTAAATAACAACATAACACATTTATTTAAATAGATCATGATCATACTCACTATGACATTCAACTAAAACTAAGGATAATAATGAATCTAATTTAAATAATACTCAACTAAAAAACCTGTCACTTCATATCTATGTTTTATCTTCCCTATGTAGAACATGGCTCGACTTGCTGCATGTTCTTGCATACATACCTGTAATGGTGAAAGAGGGTGAATGATGGAGAGATCAAGAGGAAATATTTTCTTCCCTTCAAGAAGAGATGAAAGTTTCACTAGAGATTTCCCTTCAAACTCCTTATTGACATTATATTTAAAAGAGGGAGCAATTAAATAGATCCAATCTCTTAGGGAAGAGTTTGAATACTAAATGAATTGATAATGGGATAGAAATGACAAGCTAACCCCTCTTTTAGAATGGAGGATGATTGAATTATGTGTTGAAGAACTAAGTGTAAAAGTAGCAAAGAACTAATTATAACTTAAGATAGAAGCATGAGAAGAAGTTGTGCACTTGGATCTGGTTATAATATGTTGAGATGAAGCTGCCTTGGGAATTTGAGGAAAAGTTGTCAAGACCGTGTTGAAAGTGTTGATGGTCTTGCAAAAAATTCATGAAATGAAAAGGGTTTTTCCAACTCTACAAATGGAGTCTTAATTTGAAAACACAGCTAGACACCTGCAACCTACACACAAAAAAGAGAGGAAACGGGGTTGGGATTGGGGGTTTTCCTTTAGGTCAAACCCCAATTTTGGAATTAACCAAATGATGAAAGAAATTAATTGCAAGTAAATATAAATGAAAGGCTGCAATGTAATTCACCTCAAGGGAGGTTGTAGATAGAATGTAGATAGATTTTCTTGTATTGAATTGAATGTTGAAAGGGATCTCTTCTTCAATGGTTGAATCCTTGACTTGAATGCAACACCTAGCCTTGAAGGGAGACTTGAGAATGCTCAATTCTGGAAAGGAATGTGTGAATGCTTGAACTTATGGCCACCTTATCACTTATCCAAATTTTTTTCTTATTTAACTTTTGCAAATGGGAGGGAAAATTTGACTTATATACCTGTCAAGTAGGGTTAATTGACTGATTTTTTGTCACAAGCCAACACAGGGAAAAAAAATTGGCTTAATGCAAAGTCCAATGCAGAGATAGGATAGAGTGGACCCCAAAATAAGGCAACGACAAGGGTGCCACACCCCTATCCTACCCTTGTCTGAGGACAGGAAGCAGGTTCAGGCAGTGTGGAGGGTAGAACAAGGAAGTATCCGAGGAATGAGCAAGTCTTGGGTCTCCAATCAGGCTTATGGATCTGAATCACCAACGTGAATGTGTTGGCATTGTGTTTTCATTGATGTCAACTAGTATAGGATGGCTACCAATATAAGAGATGTATGTGCAACACTGCCATTGGTACATATTGGATGTGATGTCCTTCATATCACCTTGTGTTACAGGTCACCGGTAAGGGAGAGAATGTCATTCAGTGCAATGACCATTGGAGTCACATTGGTGTCATCAGTACACAAGTTAGTGTTTGGCTTGTGTGGATGAAATTGATAAGTTGCTAGTATATTCTATCACCAGTAAGGAAAGGATGTCAACTGGTAAGTGGTTTGTTGATAGTGTGTGGTTGCCTACCGGCAAGCTTATGACCAGTGTACAAGAAGGGTGAGCAAGGTTCTTGGATGTTGTTTATGATTGAAGAGGTGGAATGTTATCTAAATCACATCACTGGAGGAGAAGGATGTATAGGTCACCAGTATGCTGTGTGGATGCAAAATAGCAAGACTCCCATAGGATAAATTTGTAGTCACCATGTCAAGAGATAACTGACAATGAGTGTGCCCCACACCGGATCACATGTGTGTTTAAAGATATGTTGCACAAATAGGGAAGCCACATGAGTGCATTGCAGGATGCAGATGACAAGGATCCACTAACACTGGTAAGTGGATCCTATCTCCTATTATGCAAAGTGTGCATCATAGTTCTGTGAGATAAGATAGAAGAGTTAAAGGTGGGCCTTTGAAGGCTCACACTAGATCTACCAGTGAATCACAAAGATGCCTCAAGTACATGAAATTGGGGTTATGCACTGGATCAATAGTTGAAGTGTGATGCGTTTGTCTCCTTGACAAACCAGCTGAGATATTGTCTGGTTTGGTGATGAAGAAGGCAAGGCTTAGTAGCTATAGATAGAGAGTGGAGCTGACATACAGATGCCTCAGATGGAAACAGTTGAAGGTTGCTGACATTGTGTCGTCAAGGGCTTTATCGATAGTTATGTCCACTGGTAATATGGACAAGGTGCAGATGCAGAAGATCAGTTGAGTGTTCCACCGGAAGAGAAGCAGAGTGCAAGGTTCATTGCAGACCAGTTAGGGTATAACCGGCAAGGTTAGTAAGCTGATAGAAGAACCCAGTAATGGAGTTGGTCGGTGATCCTATCCAAACTGACATAGATGACCTAGCAAAGGTGGATGTCAAGAAAGGGGCCACATGGAGGTGAATTGGCATGCATGTAGAGGTTGGCATGTTAAGTTGATGAAGAATCAAGCAGTGAGGTAGATTGTGATATGTCAAAATTTATGTTGACTACATGATTCATGAGATGTGCATCAGAGTTTTGTAGCTCGAGGTCAGGCGAAAAATAGATATCCAGTACAGACATTTTAATTAGTTTGAGGTAGGTGAAGGAAACCACGAAGCCATTGTTAGTGATCGACCAAGAAATCCACTGACAGGTTAAAAGCAGGTTGCTAAAAATAGAAGGCATGTTATAGAAGGCACAATAATGGTAGGGTTGATTGATGCATTGGAGTTCATCAATCTAGGCGATCAGATCTAATGAGATCTAATTGGATTTGGTTTTCCTCGAGGTCGATAAGGAAACCCTAACCGCTCAAAATTTGAATTGGCTTTTGGTAAGAAAATAAGTTTATAAGTATGCAAGCCAAAATCGATGAAGGCTGCCACTGAATGAAAGAGTGTTGCTGCATGTGGGAAGAAATTAGTCAAGTGCTTGATGAGTATCAAAGAGACTGAGTATGAGGAAGAATAGGGTTGAAGTGTTCAACCGACAATAGTGAGGTAACCGATAGTTAACCACTGGGTCTGAAAAAAGAGAGAAATGACAATGACCTTATAGGCATAGAAGAGTTATAGAAGATTGTAGAGAAGGCAAGAAGAGAACTGAAATAGAGTAGTACCGGTAGAGAGCACCAGTATAGCAGGTAGAGAGCTGAACCTACAGAGATGGAGAAGAGACTAAACCAGAAAGAGTACAACAGAGAGAAGAGTGCATCAGAGAGAAGAGTGCATTAGAGAGCAGAGTGCAGCAAAGAAAAGATGGATAGAGAACCAACAGAGATCTGTAATTAAAGAGGAGAATCGGTGAAGAGACATACTTGAGAGTTACAATGTTTTTTTGTAACAAGAAGATAACTTTGGTATAAAAATATGATTTTGTAGTCACTGAGTTGGAGCTCGGTGCAGGGGTTGTAGCTCCTTGGTTTGGTGCCCTAAATAAGGGGTTGTAGCTCCTTGGGTTGGTGCTCCTTGGGTCGATGCTCTAAACATTGTAATCGCATATTCATTGTGAGGCTAGATTGGAGCAGTAAACTCCAACAACATTTCTCACCGAGGTTTTTCCCATCTTGGGTTTTCTACATATATGTTGGTGTTACGTGATGTCCCCTTTATGTGTGAGTGCATTTGTGTTAGTCTCCCATCTAACTTGTAAGTCTAAATTTAGTTAGATCTATTAACAAGTATACTCACATAGAATAGTTAAAGGGAAAAGTTTCAGAACCATTGATTCACCCCCCTCTCAGTGGTACATTCTATCTAACAATTGGTATCAGAGCATCAGGTTCCCGGTTGATAAGATTTCTCTAGCTTGGGTAGATTATAGTATTTGAACACAATGGTTTGCTTTGTGTCAATCCCTCCTGTAGTTGATCGTTCTATTTTTTCTATTTGGAGTTGTAGGATGGAAGTCTACCTATCATCCTTAGGGTATGATGTCTAGATGTCTGTTGTAAATGGTTGCCCTAGTAAAGTCAGTCCTCCCACTGATTGAGATGCAGAAAGAAGAAACCAGTGTAATGAGGAAGCCATGTAGTCTATTTTCAGTGGTCTCTCCGGTGATGTTTCTTCTCAGGTGGATAGGTGTAGATCGGCAAAGAGTTTATAGGATAGACAAAAGAAGCTCTATGGAAATGAATCTACGACTGCAAAACTGGTTTGTGAAGAAAAGATGAGAAATGTAACTCATGCATCTATAGATGATTAAGGAAGATCTATTAGCATCTAAAGCAATGATAAAGAAGGAACCTACCTTTTCATGTCACAAGAATCAGAAGATGAGAGACACACATCTTAGAATGATCATGCAAATCATTCCAACTGACAAGATGTGTTTGGTACTGATAGTGAAGGTGAAGAAGAAGATGAAGCAGAAGTAGATCTGGAAGAACTTGTAATTGCACCTGAGGAGCTAAATAGAGTGAGAAATGAATACAAGCTATTCAATTATGTTTCTATTATGGAGAAGAACCGGTTGATCAGATGCCTTGAATAATCTGAGAATTGTGTCTCAGAATTAAAGACTCAACAAGAAGACACCAAGGAGTGCGGGTGTAAACATCTAGCATCTAAGCTAGAGATGAGATAAAGAATATCAATAGTTGGTTGGAGAAATGGAGATTCTTCGAAATGACCTTGATAAATGTCAAGATGAGCTCAAGGTAAGAATCTGGTTTGATGGTAGTAGTGATGCCTTGGACAAAATGTTGAAAAAGAAAAAGTATGCTAAGGACACTAAAGGATTAGGAAGTGGTGTCAGTGAATGCTCCACCAACAAGAATGTCCCCCATAATGACATTATGTTTGTCTCCTCAAATGGAGAGGACAAGGGACAAACCTTCAAAGTTAGAGATGCTCCCAGGAAGAAGGTCGATCTAACCACAACCAGTGAAGACATGCAAAAAATGATGAAGACCAATGCTGCAAGAAAGAGGAACAATGCAGATCCCAAAGGAAAAGGGAAGATGGGAGAAGATAGCTTCACCAGAAGAAAGAATATGAGAAGATAAAAAAGAATACCTCCCACTGATAAAAGACAATGAAATGCTACCATCCATATGACAAGGAAAATATGGGAAAAGAAGAAATCAGATGGAAGATCCGCTCAACATGAACAACCTAGGATCCATCCCCAGATAAGTAGAAATGGAGATACTAAACCAGTAAGATCTCCCCATGCATGGACGAATAAGTTTGTAAGTTATAAACCTTTCTTCTCTAGTTATTGCTTTGCATGTAATGGCTATGGTCATAGGGCGGAAGAATGTAGAAAGGGATCTAGAAGGAACAATATAGGATCTCATAGATATCATGCTTATGAGAAAAATATATCAAGGAGTAGATACATGCATATCCCCTCTCTTGGTTATGCAAATAGTGTTTGTTATAACTGCAATGGATTTGGAAATAGAGAGTTTGAGTGTAGGAAGTAGAACTTGCAGTCATATGGAAGCTGGTATAGAAGCCATACTCAACATAAAAAATGAATATAGAGCATATGGAAGTCAGAAACCTACATGGAACCAAAGGAGAAATGCCCCTGGGTGATCAAGAGGTCCACCGGTTTTGATTGTCAATCACAACAACATGCCCAGAAGAAGATGGACTAACCGGTATGTTAGAAGGTTCCTTAATCATGAGATTGGCATGGATGTTGTGTGCTACTATAGCACTACTTTTAATTATGTGGTAGAATCCATAAATAGAAGAACCAATCAGCAGAATAAGGTAAGACCTGCTCCCAAGATTGAAAATGGGAAGAAGAATAAGATCAAGAAGGAATGGAGGAACAAGCAAAAAGATGCATCCATGGACTGGTATTGTGCTTTTAATGCATAGGTGATATCTCCTAAGGCTTAAAGGAGATACAATATCCTAAGGGGAGAAGTACACTGACCTTATCATTCACACCCTCAGTGAAGAAGGACAGATGGAAGAACAAGTTGCTGTTGGTAAGAAATAAGGAAATGAGAAGATAAGTATGTGTAGTGGCTACCTTGGCTACACACCTGTAGATCAGAGATGGATCACTACTACACATGTCAATGGATGGATAATTTACAATTGGGATTAGAAGTAATTGACACAAGAAGATGTGAGTTAGAGAAAGATGCTCTGGTAGAAATGATGGACCAGTGTAGGTTACCAATATGTATACTAACCGGTATTGCGGGTTATGTAAGACAATGAGGTCCAGGATCATTGCATTCTTTGGTAGCATGGATTGAGGTGTTTATACCTTAGGTGGTACTGGAAATATCCTGAATGACATATGTTGGCCCAGTAGTTGATCTTGTATGCATGCATCTTTTTGGGCTAACCAGTTTGATATATGGCATGATAGTGATATTGTATGGAATTGTGTATATCTAGGATCATGTCATAAGTTGTGACAAATATAATAGAGTTGAAAGATCATCAAATGATCACACATGCACAACTCAACCAGTATAAGGTGCAGATTGGAGCTCTGGTTTTGAACCTAACAGACAAATGAAGATCTAAGATGTGTGACTCAGGGGGAGTTCACATCCATCTTTTTTTATTTGTATCAAACTTTGTAGACACAGGGAGAGTAAAAATGTCTATGGCTATACTGATATGTCTATGTCTTTGGAGGTATCCAGGATTGTGAGATATTTCAATGTCTATCCAATTGAAATCACAATTGGACCACCGAGAGTGTTTCCTGCAAAGAAGAAAAGTTACCTGCACAAGAGAAAATGCATTTGGTATCAAAGGAGATACAATTGGTATTAGTGTTAGCTTCAACACTTGGTATTAGCATTTTGGGGTTAGAATAACTTCTGCATATCAAAGGGGAGATGATACAGTCTGACCGATAGGTATGTTGTATTTACTGACACATGTTCCTTCAATTGGGTTTAGACTTGTATATGCATGTGTTTCCGGTTTCCATATACACTTGGTTGCTGAGAAATTGGTGTCAGTTGGTAGTTGAGCCCTCCATCACAAATGTTGTGAGATTGAGAGGATGCAAGATATGATGATCAAAAGAGGAAAGCATCTGGTAAAGAAAAAGGGGAGAGAAAAATCTGTTAGTGCTCGGTAGACACAAGGAGTAGAGAAACCCTAACAGTCCCCTTTGCCATTGTTGTCAAAGGGGAAGAAAGATTATGTAGTATACTACATAGTACATGTGTGAGGATCTATGCATCACACAAAGGGGGAGAGAGAATATCTAGTATGCCAGATACTACATGTGTTGACATCAATGCCAAAGGGAGAGATTGTTGGCATTGTGTTGTCATTGATTTCAACCGGCATAGGATGGCTATCGGTATAAGAGATGTATGTGCAACATTGTCACTGGTATATACTAGATGTGATGTCCTTGATGTCACCTTGTGTTGCAGGTCATCAATAAGGGAGAGAATGTCATTCAGCACAATGACAATTGGAGTCACATTGGTGTGTCTGGTACACAACTTAGTGTTTGTCTTGTGTGGATGAAATGGACAGGTTACTAGTATATTCTATCACTGGTAAGGAAAGGATGTCAAATCATAAGTGGTGTGTTGAGAGTGTGTAGTTTCCTACTGGCAAGCTTATGGCCAATGTACAAGTAGGGTGAGAAAGGTGCTTGGATGTTGTTTGTGATGAAGAGGAAGAATGTTATCTAAATCACATCAACACTAGAGGAGAAGGATGTATAGGTCACCGATATGTTGTGTGCATGCAAAATAGCAGGACTCCCATAGGATAATGTTGCAGTCACCATGTCAAGAGATGACTGATAGTGAGTGTGCCCCACACCAGATCACATGTGTGTGTTTGAAGATATGTTGCACAAACAAGGAAGCCACATGAGTGCATTGCAAGATGTAGATGACAAGGATCCACTACCACCAGTAAGTGGAGCTTATCTCCTATTATACAAAGTATGCATCATAGTTATGTGAGATAGGACAAAAGAGTTAAAGGTAGGTGTTTGAAGGGTCACACTAGATCTACCGATGAATCATAAAGATGCCTCAAGTGCATGAAATTAGGGTTATGCATTGGACCAACTATTAAAGTGTGATGGGTTTACCTCCTTGACAAACTGCCTGAGATATTTTCAGGTCTGATGATTTAGAAGGCAAGGCTGAGTAGGTGCAGATAGAGAGTGGAACCAAAATATAGATGCCTCATTTGAAAATAGTTGAAGGTTGATGACATGTGTCATCAAGGGGTTTAACAATAGGTATGTCCACTGATAATATGGAAAAGGTGCACATGCAAAAAAATCCCATTTGATGAAGATGTTCATAAGCTAGGTTAGCATGAGTGCTGACCGGTTGAGTGTTCCACTGGAAGAGAAGCAAAGTGGAAGGTTGATTGCGAACCGGTTAGGGTATAACTAGCAGAGTTACTAAGCTGATAGAAGAACCCAATAATGGAGTTGGTCGATAATCCTATCCAAATCGACATAGATGACCCTGCAAAGGTGGATGCCCATAAAGGGGCCATGTAGAGGTGAAGTTGCATGCATGCATAGGTTGGCATGTTAAGTCAGTGAAGTGTCAAGCAGTGAGGTAGATGGTGATAGGTCGACATTTATGTCGACTACATGATTCATAAGATGTGCATCAGAGGATTTTAGCTCAAGGTCAGGTGGACAAAAAAGATCCAACATAGACTATTTGAGCAGTTTCAAGTAGGTGAAGAGATCCATGAAGCTAGTCTTGGTGATCGACCAAGAAATCTACCGATAGGATAAAAGCAGGTTGCTAAAAATAGAAGGCATGTTCTAGAAGGCATGACAATGGTGGGGTTGATTAATGCATTGGAGTTCATCAATCTAGGAAATCAGATTTGATGAGATCTAATTGGATTTGGTTTGCCTTGAGGTCAATGAGGAAACCCTAACTGCTTGAAATTTTAATTGGCTTTTTGGCAAGAAAACTAGTTCATAAATATGCAAGCCAAAATTGATGAAGGCTATCATTGAATGAGAGAGTGTTGCTGCATGTGGGAAGAAATTAGTCAAGTGCTTAATGAACGAGTATCAAAGGAAAGACTGAGTGTGAGGAATAATAGGGTTGAAGTGTTCAACCGATAATAGTGAGGTAACCGATAGTCAACCACTGGGTCTGATAGAAGAGTTGGAGAAGATTGCAAAGAAGGCAAGCAAAGAACTGGCAAAGAGTAGTACTAGTAGAAAGTAGTAGTGTAGCAGGTAGAGTGTTGAACCAATAGAGAAGGAGAAGATACTGAACAAGAAAGAGTGCAATAGAGAGCTGAGTGCAGTAGAGAGAAAGGTGAAACAGAGAAAAGTTGGATAGAGAACTGATAGAGATCTGTAGAGAGGAGAATCGGTGGAGAGACATACTTGAGAGTTACAAATTTCTTTTGTAACAAGAAGATAACTTTGGTATAAAAATATGATTTTGTAATCACTGAGTTGGAGCTTGGTGTAGGGGTTGTAGCTGCTTGGGTTGGTGCCCTAAATCAGGGGTTGGTGCTTCTTGTGTTGGTTCCCTAAATTAGGGGTTGGTTCTCCTTGGGTTGGTGCCCTAAAGATTGTAATCAAAGATTCATTGTGAGGCTAGATTGGAGCAGTAGACTTTAGCAATATTTCTCACCCAAGTTTTTCCCATCTTGGGTTTTCCTAGTATATGCTAGTGTTATGTGATGTCTCTTTTATGTGTGAGTGCATTTGTGTTAGTCTCCCATATAACTAGTAAGTCTTCATTTAGTTAGATCTATTAACTGGTATACTCACATAGAATAGTTAAAGGGAAAAGTTTGAGAACCACTGATTCACCCCCTCTCAATGGTACATTGTGTCTAACATGAAGACCCTAATGTGGTCACAAATTTCAAGGGTTGCAATTTTATGACACTACATTTAGTCCCCACTTTAGTGAGAGTATAAGCGTATGCCAATACTATCGGTAAAGTACTAGTAAACAAGATTGAAAGACTTCTACCATGTCAAGAAGGCAAGATGCACCAAGCCCCCAATGGACTAAGGATTTTACGACATCAATTGACAAAGTAAAAGGGATGGTCAAGAAGGGAAAACCATAACTGCAAGTAGCAAGGTTCCCCTCACTATGAGTCACGAAAAAGATACCAAAATTATGAAGAAAAGCCAAGTTCACTAAATAATTGTAAGTATCAAGAAGGAAAATATGAGCGAAATGTATGCCCCTACATTAAAGTGATCACGTGTGCCTTATCGGGAGTGATTTCTTTAAGGTAGGATACACCTAGGAGAGACAAGAGAGAGGGAGCACGTTATCGCAAGTATTTAGCCCCCAGTCGAGGAATAAACTCAAGGATAATGAACACAAAACACGAGGTAGTTTCACTTTCCTCAGGATCAATATGCTGTATGATAACTCAGGTATATCATATATGTATGTGTGCTTATAATAATTGACATTACCCAAAGAAAGGACACTACCTTAGAAGAAAGGGAAGAGAGGATGTCTTTCGATTTAACATGAAAGAGACCAAAAGAGATCTCAATGCTTTGCATCGTGTTAGTTCCCAAAAATGGGTTTAGACTGCAAGAGGCAAAGACCAAGTTGATTCCTCAAAATACCTATGGAAAGCCACCTCCAACTGCCAATATCCTTTAGACTTGGACCAACTATGACAAGGATCTACAAATCCTTCCGCACTTTGGGCTCTGCAAGACTCGAGAGGGTAATCCCTTTAGTGAATTTCTTGATCTTTGCACCACACTCAAAGATTCACTAAAAAAAAGTAGACAATCTCATAAGATGGCTCAACAACAAGGATAATTCTCAAGGATGGAAAATCCTTCAGTGATCCTCAACCTAACTAGAGCATCAGATGGGTGGGACAACTCAAACATACATAAAAATTGGAAAATATGTCCCAATTTTAAAAGCTTTGTGACAAATCATAAATGAAATAAACAAGAAATTGATAACCTAATGACACCCGCTAGCCAATACCAGTGCCTAACTCCATTGGGCTTTGAGTCTCTGAAATATCACTGAAACTTGACAGAAATTTATCCAACAATTGATTTGATCTTAAATGATATTTCCTTACAGTATCATTCTATTTGCAATTTCTTACCTTAAGTACTTATCAAATCCTAGTACAAGCATTATCTCTTTGTAATTTCATTCAAGCATTTTAATTAACCCCTTGGATTAAAGCATAGAATAGAAAATTTGCATACACCATAACAATGAAACAAGTAAATGAAACCCTTGATTCCATTAACTCAAAAGAAAATAAAGTCACAGATAGGAGAGTAGGGACTTGAATTATATCTGTATTAAAGTCAAAAGCCATCTTCTATCATATAATAGAGTACATTTCATTTACACAATAACCCACTTGAAATCTGAAATTGGTAACTATCTTGTATTTTTCTTTGTAAAATGACATTACAATTCTTTCTATTTACTCATGACTTTCCAAAATTGGAACCTAATCTTACATAATAGACCTACCTAAAAAAGACCCTATTCAGAGATTTTGGAACCCCTTCTTATGGCCTTGATTTCCCTTTTATAGAAAACAAGGGAGAAACAAGCTTTAGGCCTAAGGACACATGTCACCAGAAAAATTAAGCCAAGGAGGCCATACGCAATTCTGTTATAAAATATTCCTTATCCATATGTTGGTACCCATGATTAAGTGGAATCAAAATCTTCAACTGATTATTGGTAGAAACAAAAAATGCTTGAGCCATGCTGTTATCACCCTGACACCTTCAAATGGACTTTGAGATGCCCATTCTATTTTACACAGTGTTTCCCTTCTCAGAAAGGAAACTGGATCCTAGCAAGAAGTAAAATCACCCCTAAAGTAGAGGAAGATCTACAACCTTTATGCCTCGGATTAGAGGAAGTGGAAATAGGAGCTTAAGGGAAAATATAATATGTTGAGAAGGCATTGCAGCTTCCATGTCATTGCAAAGATGACTAGCTAGCACTCCTTACTCGAACAAATCCTTCTTTCAGTTCCCTATGGGCTCCTTCCTTAAACACCCTACTAGCTATTAGCAGAGTAAGAGTAGAGAATGTGTCATGGGTGGCTTTTTCTGATAAGAAAAGGCTTTCACACCTCCTCTTAAAATCCTCCAAACTTTCACAACCCATCTGACAATGAGAAACCTCATACTAGAGAAAAAAAATCCATCTAGTGTCAAAAAATATGTAGCAACTCCATGCACAATCTTGTTCAAACACCCTCTTCTTCACTGATGAAAAAACGCTCTCATAAAATGAAGAATTTTGTATCATTTTCTACACATTTAATCACCATCCTACTAGATTTATAATCGAAGTTCAATTAAAAAATGGCCATGACCACTCGTGAAGGATCATCATCTTGATATTTTCTACTCATCTTTCTAGCTATGGATTCCGAAAATCATGCCTATCAAACCTAGGTCACTGTCACCTCTAGGCCATGAATCCGCTGCCTCCTGCATAGGCTCATCTTATGCGAATAATTTTCTTCTGATCTTATTCCTCCTTGAGTGTATAATTTTTTCTTTAGAACCAACCTTTGATTTCATCAGGGAACCCATGATCCTTCATATCCAACTCAAAAGATATCCCAATCCCCTTATGCCTCTGAAACAGTCGTGCCTTCTTGTCAAATCAACCTTGAGCCAATAGAAACCTTTCACAAGGTCCCTCAGAGATGAGTCGGCATTCAAAATTTCCAACTTATCACTATCTATTCTAAGTTGACAAGCCTGTATTTTGTCCGTTCTATCTTTCTCATGCAAGTGACAAATAGTGCCCTTAATGACCCTTTTGAAAAATTAGTTTGAAACTTTGTCATAGATCTTGCCCAGCCTGGCAAATCAAATCATCATTAATGGTCAATCTAACATTGACCTTCCATCGTGGCTTGTGGACCCATTAAACATGTGATGTAGTAGTGCCATATCATCTCTTAGCCTAACACTATCAGCGGCCCCATCGTCGGTCTTCTTAGTCAGCCCAGAACACGTGGCATCATCTCGTGATGCTGCAGTCCATAAAATTATTACATTTTCTTTCTCGGGGTTATAAGGGCCATCAGATATGTTCGCACTTTACCTTGTGACCACACTGCCTGCCAACCTTTGCAAATTAAAATTGTGCACCTTTTTGTCTAGATTATAACATCATCATCCATTTGAAACACATGAAAATTGATGGGGCCATTAGTAAGTCGGTCTTTACCTCTTAAGAATCGGTAATATGAGGATTTTAAATAGTCAAACTACCGGTTTACCCTTCTTCACCGAGGACATGTGGCATCATCTTGTGATGCCATAGTCATTATCTTCCTTACATTTTCATCCTTGGGGAAGCATGGACCGTCAAATCTATTCTACCTTTATCCACCGGCTGAAATGTTTAAGATTTTAGACTTAGCAAAAATATAAGGGGCCCAGGTGAAAACAACTTAATGCTTAGGAATTAAATGGCCCCACCAATGGTAACCGACCCTTGTCTTAAGTGGAAAAGGTAATGTCAAAAAATAATAGGCTTAGGGATTTTCTTTTACAAGACTTAATCTAAAATCATAACCCCTAAAACCCTAAACCCTGAACCTTGACAGAGTGCAAAATAAATCCAGAAAGACAAATATTTTGACTCAAATATGACAATTCTTGTGCAGTCATTTTTAGGAATATCACATCATCCTCAAGTAGACATTGAGGAAAAATAGAAGAATAGGGATACACATAGAATAATAGTCACACAAGAGCAAGAAAGGAGAGAGAGAGAGAGAGAGAGAGAGAGAGAGAGAGAGAGAGAGAGAGAGAGAGAGAGAAGGTCTACAGTGCTAATATTTCTAATCTAGCATGACATCCGCCTCCTGATCTTGCTTATCAATATTTTGGGAAGGCGGGAAACATGGCATAGGGGTGACATCAAGCACATCAGATGGAGCTATCACAAGATCCAAACAAGGACTATGCTCATGTGGTAAGTCACTTTGTTCAATTTTAGGAGCTAGGATTAGGGTTTGTGAAAAATTAATTGATAAATGCTTATCCACATCAACATATTCATAATCACTATCAGAAGTATTAGGAGTTGTATTTCCATCATGAATAACATTTTGACTCATTTCTTCATCAAGATTTATGGAAAGAGGAACACGAACATAAATATGAGTAAAACCATCACATGTTTTGTGCAACTTATGATTTGGAGATGTGGGTTCAGCATCTTGCCTAGGAGAAAAGGGAATCATATCAATTGTCAGAGTTTTTGGAGATTGAATGTTTTGAGGCACAACTTCATGAGCTTGAACACGATGCTTTCATTGGTGTTATCTCACACAATGATTTCATCGAGTCTTAGCGAAAGACTAAGAAGGAGGAATATTTATTGAAGGAGGAATATTCTCATCTCTAGTAGTTGGAGGTTTAGGTCGAGGTCTTTTAGGTTGGACAAGAGGAGAGGTGGGCCTCTTCTCTCTATAAGAGAAAGGATGTGGAACAACACCATATAAAGGAGGAATATTAGGTGTAGTAAGGAGACTGAGTCCATCATGGGGAGGTGGTAGAGGTCTAACCTTAGGAGGAATATTGTTATTCTTCTTAGGAGAAGATATAGTCACATCCATAAGAATAGGTTGAGGATTTTCCTTAGGAGGAAGATTAGTCCTATTAGTTAGGGGAAGGATTTCATCTTCAAGAAGGATGGGAATGTCAAGTGTTGGGGATCTAGTTTGACTCAAGGATAAGATCATATCGTTCTTCCATTTTTGATAAGATTGGAAAAGAGCATCACTCCTTTATGGAAGAGATTGAAATTGCTTAGTCCAAAAGAGATCAATAGGAACATTAGAGATTCTTTCGGATGGAAGAAATAAGCTATGGTTCATGGTTATAATTTCTCCATTGTGAGGAAATTTAAAACACTTATGAATAGGAGAAGAAACAACCTTCATGGAAGATATCCAAGGGTAGCCCAACTTCACACAGAATTACTCAGAAGAAGGAATGATAGCAAAGTGGACATCCATAGATTTAGTGTGAAATTCAATAGGAAGGGTGATAGAACCAATGGTAGGACAAGAGAATCCATCAAATAAATTCATAACCACATTAGACTCATCATAGATTGGTTTATGCAATCATAAAGTGAAGAGATATTCCTTAGTGATAACATTAACCATGCAAGAGGGATCAACAAGAGCACCATGGAAAGGTATGTTTTTAACCTTTGCAACTATGTATAAAGGCCCATCAGGTGCCCTAATGGTCTCACTAGGGTCAAATGTAATACAAGGATCCTTAGGTGTCTTTTATTTCTCTACCATGTTCACCAAATTTGAAGTTTTAGTAAGATCAGAAGGAGAGAAAGAGGTATGAGAAGGAAAAGGATCAGTGAAAATCTTAAGATTTTGATTAGGAGGAGCTACTAATTTGTTTCCCTTATCATTAACACCTACCACAGATATAGTATTATTATCAATCAAAACTTGAATCTTACTTCTCAATGCAAAAAATTTCTCAGTATCATGTCTTGGTTGACGATGAAATTGACAAAAGGAATTGCTATCAAAATAAGGGGATACAAGCTTAGATGGGTTAGCTGGTTTTATAGGAGGAAGTTTGATCACATTTCTTTATAACAAATGAGACATGATACTATGTAAAGATTCATTCAAAGGAGTAAATTATATTTCTCTTTTAAAAAAATTAGAAATAGGATGCACAACTATTGTAGCATTCACATTGTTGTTGTTGATTGTATCATTGAACTTGATGAAGCTTTTTGTTGGTTTAAACTTTACAAATGGTTGTTGAACACTCTCCCCCTTATCACTCTGATCCATAGAAGTAGATTGCTCCATTTGACTCATGACCAGTTGATAATTGTGGAGTGTTGTGCACAACTACGGAAATGAAGTAAACTCAGACAAAAGAAGATTTTCCCTGATATCTTTTTGCAAATTAGAAATAAAAAATCTTTGAATATCATTATCAGGTACATGGAACAAAATTTGAGCACAAAAATTCTTATATCTACCAATAAAATCAGTCACTTTTTCTTTAACACCTTGTTTACAATGCATTAAATCAGTCAAAGTGATTGTAGGAACAATGTTGTTTTGAAATTGTTGAATGAAAGCATTTGCTAATTGTTGAAAAGAAGTGATAGAATAAGAAGGAAAAGATAAATTTCATTGTAAAGCCTTATCTCTTAGTGTTCTTGTAAACAATTTTGCAAGTAATCTTTGATCATAAGAAAAATTAGTTCACAAGGTTTGAAATATTTTAGCAGTTGTGAGAGGATCACCTTTTCCATTATAGAGTTCCAATTGAGGGACCTCAACATGATTAGGTTGGACAACTTTAACAATATCAAGAGAAAGTGGGCTCACAAAATCAAATGTGGGCACACTAAACATGGATTGACTCATGGAAGCAATTTGTTATTGTAAGGAAGACACGGTGTGAGCAAGATTGTTAATGGTTGCTTCAGTAGAAGAATTGATGTTGGACATGGTTGATTGAGAAGGTGGTGTGATATTATTGAAGGAAGGCATGGATTGATAATTAGGTGGTGAGACATTATGATGAGTAGGCATAGGTGATGATTGAGTAGGAAATGGGACAATTAAAGGAGGAATAAAATTGTTGAATGAATTGCCCCCTTCTGTCACACTGATTGGTTGAGGGATATTAGGAATACTTATGGAAGACATAGGTAAAGGTGTAGAAATAAATGAACAAGAGGGATTTCCCCCATGACTAATTGTTGTAGGAATGACATTTTGAGTTGATGTAGCCATATTTTTTGTAGTGAAGGTAAGAATACTAGCCATTGGAGTAGTCAAAGGAATAGAAGAATTGATTTGATTTGAAGGTTGTGAATAACCTAAGTTCTCAGCACAATTCTTTATAGGCATAACATTAGAATCAACAATATGGGCAATGCCATGTAATATATCAATTCCATTCTTATCACTTTGAATCATGCATTTAAGGCCTTCAATTAATGGAAGAGCTTTGCTATTAGGGTATTCTTGGGACATCCATTGTTGAGAGTTATCAAATTGATTGTCCAATTTCAAAAGTTGATCTATGGAAACTCTAGTCAAAGCTTCTTCTTGTTCACCATTGGATTCATCAATTGGATAAATGGGGGCATGATTAGGATGGGAAGAATTAGAATTATCCTCATTAAAGAAGTCACCCAAAATATGCTCCATCTCCTCAGGTATTTAAACCTTGGGAAGCCTTAATTCTAATGCTTTGTTTAACAAGGATAGTGTAGGTAGGACTAATAGTGGTGAAACTCATGCAATAGAGGGAAAATTGGGAATTTTGAATTTTGAATTTCGAATTATAGGAGAAAAGTGCACAAAAATTGAATAATGCCAAATTTAAGAAAATAATGATTAAATAATTTGACTCTATTGGAAGAAGAAAATGACATAATTTCCAAAAAATAATGTTTATGATAAATGAAAGGAAATTGGAATTTAAATTGAATGTTGAAAGGGATCTCCTCTTTAATGGTTGAATCCTTGATTTGAATGCAACACCTAGCCTTGAAGGGAAACATGAGAATGCTCAATGTTGGAAAAGAATGCATGAATGCTTGAATGCTTGAACTTATTCCCACCTTATTGCTTATCCAACTTTTTTTCTTGTTGAACTTTTGTAAATGGGAGGGTAAATGGGACTTATATACCTGCCGATTAGGGTTAATTGACTAATTTTCTCTCATAGGCTGATATAGGGAAAGTTTTTCCTGCTTAATGCAAAGTCCAATGTAGAGATAGGATAGAGGGGGCCCCAAAATAGGGCAAGGAAAAGGGCGTCATGCCTCAAATAGGGGCCTGCCCTTGTCTTAGGAAAAGAAGTAGGTTCAGGCAGTGTGGAGGTTAGAACATGACATTTTCTAGGGGTTGAGAAAGTCTCGGGTCTCCAATTAGGCTTAGGGATTTGAATCACCAACATGAAGACCATAATGTGGTCCAAAATTGCAAGGGTCTCAATTTTATGACACTACAATACCTACACCACTAGATGCACGATATCAGATATGTCAAATGTTAGATACATATCCATCAAGATCAATCATATTGTCACCTTTTCTGGATTAACCATCTATCAACCTACCATCAAACTCACAAGGGTAAATACATAACATATAAAAGAGTGGCAAGGATAGACAAAACTCAAAAGATATTTTCCTCATACCATAGATATTTTCCTTGTTGGTTGTCATCCACTTAGGTGAAATAGAGATGGAATCAAATAAATGGTTCTATAATATAGAATGGACAAATGAAGATCTCCTCTCAAGGATTTTTGATAGATAAATATAATTAACTGATGACATTAGATCATAGACCCAATGAGTACTTAAGAATCATTATCTCTTGAGATATAATAATAGTAGGGTATTCCTCAATTGGGATTCACTTCGATGATCATGATCTAGAATACACTAAATAAAAATTTAAAGGAAAGTAATGTTTGAAGATTAGGTCTATATTAGGCACATGGATAGGTCCTCATAAGAAAATCTATTTTTCTATATGACATGCATTTGTCCCTTGCATACATTCATGATTGAATCTAATAAGAAAAGTTAACTCACCCTAAAGGAACTAAAAAATATGTAGGATTTCATAGTTGATCATCAATAATATCCAACCTTGATCACAAGAATTCTCCGCTAACACAAATAAATCTATACAGGATACATAAACAATGCATTTTAGGATATAAAAAGATCAAGTTAAAAATTCCCTTCCTAGTCATGTATATACCTTATCACTTTTATACTTCATATGAAAGTTATCTAAGGTATTTAGATCACAATCTAACCTTTTTTGATAATAATAAATATGTATGATTTATAACTAGATCAATAGAGTCATTGATATGGTACACATATTGCATAATTTATGTTATTCAATCTACTAGAGATGACTATCAAGTACATCCTTTTACACTATAATAAACAATAACATATAACTAACCCCTCTCTATCTAACAATACATTTGTATGTAATAATCATTTGTTAGAATCATTTAATTATAAGATAATATGTCCTCTATATAATATTCATGACACTAAAATAATATACTTGTTTTCAACAACACGAGTTAAAGAATATTCCAAAAGACTACATCCAACCTTTTCCAAATACTAGATTAACATTCAATCATACTTATAAATTACCAATTATTCCTTTCATTATTCAATCATACTTATAAATTACAAGTTATATCCTAACTATTATATACATACTTATTCTTTCAAATAAGTCTAGTATATTTGGTGTAGTCATGACCGGAGAATCCTCAAAGAGAACAATCTGGACTATGCAACAAGAGTTACACAATAGAAAATGTTAGACAACTCTAATACCAATTGTTAGACAGCTCAGATAATAGAACATTTACCATCCATCCATAAGACATGACACCAAGATTTGTATGTGGAAAACCTGGTAAAGGGAAAAACCATGGTGGGAAGCCTACCCACCATTAGATAATACTTCTGTAGTAAGTATGTGATTACAATATGAGGGGATTGTACATGCCGGAAGGCCAATAGCCTAGAGCACATTTCTCATCATAAAAAGGAAACTCACTAATTACAAAAACATCAGACTACAATCCGGAAAGAAGAATGAAATGCAAAGATATCATCCCCTATGCCTAAGTATAGTTTCAGTTAAGCTTAATACCAGAGGCCTTAAACCTCTCTTACAAACCCAATTCGATCACCTATGATTGACCAAACTTTTTTCATATTATTACAACATTATTCACACCTAGATAACCATAATCCCATATGCCCATGATCTACAAAGTGATGTTACATCATATTTATACCAACCCAGGACCTAAACAATTAGGTTGGCCATCTAAAAGATAATACAATAAGTTCATAACATAAACCCACCAATGATCAAAAAAGTCATCTTAGGCCAAAAAAAATGTAAACCAATCCTTAAATCCCATCGGTAATACATCAGGAACATCCTCGAACATGTTACACAAACTAGCCCATAACCTAGGTAACACCAGACCCAAAATAGGTCACCATAAACCAAATCCAACACCACCAATGAACTAGAACATGAACAAGATAACCAACAACATCCTGAAAGCCATCTAGAAGCCACACCAACAACACTTATCATGTGCATCAAATGATTTTCAGTAAAACCATTACCGGTGACCAAAAGGCTTACTCGAACAAATGATAGCTCCTAAGTCATCAAACCCCAAATGAACTAATCATGATACACATGTGAATAACATGAATAATAGATCCAAACCAATTCCATAAACCAAAGAATATTGTATCATATCAAATCAATATCATCAACCAACCACTCTACCAGAACCAATAGGTAAACAACCAAAACAACAGGTGTTGCCATCAATGATAAAACATTAATGCAACACATAATCAATTACTCCAAATTGTGAACAATCTCCCCCTTTGGAATTGATGGTAACACTAGATGTGAAAAACAACCAAGTAACAAGAAATGCCAAACAAGTATCCCCCAATGGAAGATAGCCAACAATCTCCCACAAAATGATATAGCAATGAAGCTCTGAACCAAACTCCCCCTTTGACTGATATTTTGTTAAGCTCTATTTTTCACTTATATCTCTCCCCCTTTGACATCAATGCCAAATATTTGACATAAACATCAAAGAAAAGTTATAAATCCTCTAATATTTATAGCTAACTACTCTCCCTGAGTAGTAGCACCACCACATCAGTCCAGAATGAATAATAGATCTGATAATGCATACTGGACTGATGCCAATCAACATCGCTCAGGTCTCTACCAGAGGGGCAGAAACCCCCAATCTGTTTCTAAAGTACTCAAATGATTCTTTACGAAAAGGTTTAGTGAAAATGTCTTCAATCTTCTCTTTAGTGTTCACATAAACCTATCTGACTTCATTTGCTTCCACCTTCTCCTTTAAAAATTATACTTGATAGATATGTGCTTTGTCTTAGAATGAAATACCAGATTCTTTGATATATCAATAGCAGCAGAGTTATCACATTGAATAACTACCAGTTCATTACAATCCACCTTTATATCCTTCAACATTTGCTTCATCCATAGAACTTGTGTATAGTTAGTAGAAGTAACAACATACTCAGCTTCAGTAGTAGATAAAGAAGTGCATGACTGCTTCTTGTTGATCCATGAAACAAGTTTCTTTCCAAGAAAGAAAGCTCCACCAAATATTCTCTTCCGATCATCAACATCTCCAACCCAATCTGCATCTGTATATGCACATAATGTAAAGTCATCACTTTTAGGATACCACAAACCATACTCAGTTGTTCCCTGCAAATACCTAAAAAATCCTTTTCACTACACTCTCATATTTTCTCTAGGATCACTCTGATATCTTGATACAATACAAACTGCATTCATTATATCCGATCTAGTCTGAGTTAGATATAACAAACCAGGAATCCTAAGTAGGATTTACTAGTGTAGATACATCTATCTTTGTCAATTTCTCACTTGTAACCATCGAAGTACTAATAGGTTTACAAATTTCCATACCAAATTTCTTCAACAACTCTCTAGCATAATTAGTTTGACAGATGAAAATACCTTTATTAGTCTAAGTAATTTGCAAACCTAAGAAAAATCTCATGTCCCAAATCATAGACATCTCAAATTCATTCTTTATATTGTTAGAGAATTCCACACACAACTTATCTTTACCTCCAAAAATGATATCATCAACAAAGACTTCAATATTCAATATGTCATCATCAATGATCTTATAATATAAATTACTCTCAGCATTACCTTTAGTGAAATCAAGCTTCAAAAGATATTTATCGAGTCTTGCATACCAAGCTCTAGGGGCTTGTTTCAATCCATATAAAGCTTTATTTAACTTGCAAACCATGATTTTGTCATCTGAAAGTGAAAATCCATCAGGTTGCTCAATATAAACTTCCTCTTCAAGATCTCCATTCAGAAATGCACACTTAACATCCATTTGAGAAACCTTGTAGTTCTTATGTGCAACATGTTGTCCTTGATTTCAGCATGGCAAAAATCATGAGGCAAACTTATGAAACTAGTCTGTTTTGTACCTTATGACCTCCAGGAGAACTTGATCAACTTCGTCGATTAGCTCATTTAGTTTTTCGCTTTTCATTTTTATTGTTTTTAAAGTTTCAAGATTTGCAATTTTTCCAACAGATTGGACTTTAAAGTCCAACCTACAGGGTTCCTTCTTTTCAAAGGGAATTGGACATTGAAAATTAAAATACAATGTGTAAAGGTTTGGTTTTCCCCTGTAGATCAAACTTTAAAGTTTGACTTGTAGGTAATCCTTCCCCTGCAAATCGGACTTTAAAGTCTGACCTACAGGTTGATTTATCAAAATTCATATGTTAGATTTTAAAGTCCAACTTGCAAGGGTTTTAATCTGCATGTCAGACTTTAAAGTCGACATGCACCGTGTAATTAATCATTAATGAGCATATTTATTGCTAATTTTTTGGGTTATTTATTAATATTTTGAGGTTATTTATTCATTTTGTTTTGAGTTTTCTCCTTGTGAATTCGACTTCAATTCATCGTCATTCACTTGATTTTCTTTGGCTACATAGATTCTGGTAGGTTTTTTGTTTGTTTTCTAGTTTTTCTTTTCGCTTTGCCCTTATTTTTCTTCTTCATTTCCTTTCGTGTTTTTTTTGTTGTCGGAGGGCAATTAGACTTTATTGTCTGATTTCTCTTAAACCTTCTATTTGGGTTGAGGGCACTTTAGACTTTATTGTTCGATTTCCCTTTGATCCATTTTACTTTCCCCCCTCTCCCCTCGCCTGCATGTCGGGTTTTAAAACCCGACATGCAGACTGATATATAGAGATAACCTTTGCATATCCGACTTTAAATTTTGATATGAAGGAGGGTAAATCTCCCATATCAGACTTTAAAGTCTGATATGTGAGAGGAGATTATCCGATTGACATGTCGGGCTTTAAAACCCGACATGTCAATCAGTTGCCCTTCCCCAGCACATCGGACTTTAAAGTCCGATGTGCTAATGATTTTTCCTAACTTGAAAATCAGACTTTAAAGTCCGATGTGCCATTGAATTTCCCCAATTTGCACAAGTCCGATGTGCAAATCTTGACTCCTAAGGTGCAGATTGGACTTTTTTCCCCAACCTCCCATTTTTGACAGTTTTGCTCCCAAGCTTGTTTTGAGTCTGATTTTTCGATCCAATTGATAAAATTTGGTTCTATTGATGATGATAACTTTTGAAGAAGCTAATCCTCAGTGTTGAATGAAGTCATTTGCAAATGTCAAGGCCCTCTCATGACAAATCAGAGCCTTCTTCAAGTTAGTTGGAATCTTCACTGGGTAAAACATCACCAAAAAAGATGAAGTACAAGTATGATAAGTCCTTGAATTTGTACCCAAAAAGTTCAGTAGATTCAAACATCAAGGAGATCAAAGATACAAAAATTGGTCATGTCAGCATGTAGGAATTTATTGATCAAGTTGAGAAATCTCCTTCATGCCTAACAAAATTTATCAAATCTGAGTTGCATAAATATCCTTCCTTCCCAATTGCAGCTCATGATCTAGATTTTGTACTTGCAGTAGCGGATCACTTCAATCCGAATACAAGACAGGTTAGGGATACTGATCAAAATGTGATCATGACTTTGGATAGTGTTTTCTTCAATATTTTTTTCAAAGGTTCTTCAGTCGAGGAAGTAGGCGACATTTCTCAAGAAAGTGCTCAGGACTACTATGAGAAAAATGAGGTAAAATTCAAGAAAGTGATCAATACAATGTACCTCTATACTGTTAGAAATTCTACCACCTCGCGATGGCCTAAGTATTTCCGCATAAGTGATTTCAATGAGGAGTACAATGATATGGTCACCATGTTGGCAAGAGTGAAGGGTTTAAAGGTTTCTCATTACTTTCAAAGCTGGATGTGTTATTACATAAATATAATTAGGAAAGGGGCTGCTAGGATTGATTGGGGTGAGAGGATCAATGATGCACTCTACGCGTAGTTGAAAGAAGTCAAAGTGACATTGAAATTTTATATGACCTCTTACTTGGTTTATGCAACCACTTCTATGAGGCAATATCCAAGTATATCTACCAAAGGTGATAGGTGATTACTACCTATCTGGGAATACTAGTATAAACTCACGAACAAGAATCAAGGTAACCATTTTAGAAGAGTCAATGATGCCTTCTTTG
The DNA here is from genome assembly GCF_030272615.1 of Cryptomeria japonica. Taxonomy (NCBI): domain Eukaryota; kingdom Viridiplantae; phylum Streptophyta; class Pinopsida; order Cupressales; family Cupressaceae; genus Cryptomeria; species Cryptomeria japonica. The sequence goes on along the minus strand of NC_081405.1, from coordinate 331,664,915 downwards.
CTATGTGGAAGTGCATGTTTGATAAAAGGCTGTAGAAGAAAAGATTATCAGAGGCTGCATATAATAGGGTGTCTCATTTTGGATGCATTTTTCTCTAGTTTCCAACATTCACTTACATTTGGATCAGATGTTTCTCAAGTGAACCCTTCATTTTACAAAGGTATCCTTCTGATAAGATCACTCTCATGGAGTTGTGTTGACAACTAATCTATGTGCATGAAAAGAAATCGTAATCACATAAGACTAGGTTGAAGTTCCCAGAATCTATTGGTGGGTACTCATTTTTAACTAACCCCAGGGCCAAGAACATGGAGGAAGAGATGCAATGAAACACTATGAGAAGATTCAAAGCATAAACTAATTTTAATTTTTATGGCATGAAGAATAAGCTCAAAAGAAACTACACCCATATTTTTAGGTTTGAGGATATGTGAGTGGATTGCCAAGATGAGGAAGACATAAGAAGAATGGATTTTAGATGTCTTACCCTGGAGCAGATTGAAAATTTAGATTTGGAAAAGATCCCAATGACCATGGAAGACACTAACGACATAATAGACCTAGTCTATTATGAAAAGAAGATTGTTGACTCTCCACTTCCAGTGGTGCAATTGTCGAAAAAGGAGCGTAAGTCTATCACTCAAATAATCTCTCCCATTTTGGCAAACACCAATGAATGGTTGTTAAAAAAAAATCTTAGAATGAAACAACTTCCTGCTAGTTTTGCAGATGATGATAATAGTGATGGCCCAGTTGGTAAGACAACTATGGCTGGAACAAGAACCAAGGGAAAAGCATATCCAAAAGCACTATCCTTGGCCCCTGCAACCCAATCTAAGGGGAAATGACCCAGAATCAAGTTCACAATTAAAGGGTCCAAAAAAGGTGAATCATCTTTAGCAGTGCAGGAGATAGCCACAAAGGAACGAGAACAACAAACTGCTAGAGATACTAAAAAAGAGGAGATAGAAGAAGGTGAAATTCCTAAACAAGAGGAAGCACAAGTTGAAGAAACGTCACATCTTGGTGAAGTTAATGTCCCGGCCACTTCACAAGCACTAAACCATTTAGAGGTGATTATCCATACCATCAATTTTGATTTTGATCAAGAGGAAGAGGAATTCGATGATGAGGACCCGGGCATGGACATGACGTAGTCCAAGACTGCTCAATAATTTTTCACATTATCCAACTTTTCTAGTATGGATTATATTCCTTTAACCACCATTGAATCTTCAATGTTGGAGTTTCCTAAAGCTATGGAGAAAGCATTTGTGGAACAATAGATGATGACTTTACCTTCTACAGTGGTCATAATAGAAATTCCATCTTTGGTAAGCACTGAAGTTATTTCTACTACGATGGTCAAAATAGAAATTCCACCTCTGGTTAGTACTCAAATTGTTTCCACTGCACCTTCCACTCTCTCCTCTATGGCCATAACTAAAGAAGGGTCAGTATCAAAAGCTATTACTACATCAATAGGCATATCACTGGATACTTCAGCTTTAATATCAATAACAACATCTACAACCACTGCAAGTTCAAGCCAGTTTGCTCCAGAAATACCAAGTGAGACTCAGCAAGAAGCTACTACTCCACCCATCAATCTAGAATTACCACCTTGGATGGAGGTAGTAGCACCTAAGAGGAAGAAACACATAATTTTTCCTGATGAGTTTGATTTTGAGTAGTTGGTTCCTCCAAAGCCCAAAGGAACAAAGAAGTCAAAGACTGTCTCTCAGGTGTTAGTAGATCTGGATTCTAAAAGGAATTATGCTGAGGTCATGATACCATCATTGGATAAGAATAAAGATGATATACAACCTGAGGATTACATCATGTAAACTATAGAGCTTGGGGAGGAGATGCATGAGAGTGTTAAGCTGGATTCTCAGACAAATTTTAACTCTTCATTATAGAGACTTGACCAAGAGAGGGATGACAAGAATGAATTTAAACAATAATGTGAACAATTCATCATCGGATAAGAATAAATATGATATACAACCTGAGGATTACATCATGTAAACCGTAAAGCTTAGGGAGGAGATGCATGAGAGTGTTAAGCTAGATTCTTAGACAACTTTTAACTCTTCAGTATAGAGACTTGACTAAGAGAGGGATGAGAAGAATGAATTGCAAATAGAAGTGATTTAGAAATAATGCAACACAAATGTTTTTTTTTTTTAAAGATTTTCGAAAGGATCAATGCAAAATTTGGAAAATTAAGGATATCAAGAAAAACTTCCAACAACATCCAAAACACTGATAACACCATGAAGGAATAAAAAGAGGGTGTATCGGAGTGACATACACCGATGTGATATAAAGGTGAAAGTAGAACCTATCTAGGAGGCAAAGTGATCGGTAAGCCCTATGTTGACTGAAGGATGGGTGGTGTCAAATAATTGAATTATTACAAAAGTTGTGCTAATTAGCCATTGCAAAATCTGATTGCAAAACCATAAACCCACCATTATTCAATGCAGAGAATGGGTAGATTGGTGTTCACATGAGGCAAATCATAGGAGGATTTCACTTGAGTAAATGCTTCTAATCTGTCAAATCCATATATGAAGAGTTGGTACAAGGATTTTGCATAACAGTTTGAAGCTAACAGAGAGATTGAAGCAATATTAAACTACAGAAATGACAAAACTAACAAGTATAGATCAATACTTCATGTGACAAAAAATTTGTATTTGACTACATCAATACTTAACAAACATTATGTTAAAAAATTGGCAACATAAAGTGTAAGAAGCATTGGTTCTTTACAAATTGTAATGTCCACCATCCATCATCGGATAAGAATAAAGATGATATACAACCTGAGGATTACATCATGTAAATCGTAGAGCTTGGGGAGGAGATGCATGAGAGTGTTAAGCTGGATTCTCAAAGAACTTTTAACTCTTCATTACAGAGACTTGACCAATAGAGGGATGAGAATGAATTAAAAGAGAAATGTGAACAATTGACTAATGTTATTCTAAAAGTTACACAATCCTCCAAGGAAGTTGAGCCCACATGATCCTCAATGGACACTGAAGCTCTTAAGAAAATTTAACAGGTAGGAGCCAAGGGCCGAGTGGTGGAGGAGTGGATTGCACGACTGAAGTTAGAAGGGTCTCATCTCCTAAGTTCAATAGTTGGGTTATTTAATGATTTTGAAGTGATCCAAAGTCAGATGCAAAGTGTCAAAAATTCATTATCGCAGGAGATTGAAGATATTGAGAAGAGTACAATCCTTTGGAGCAAAATGGAGGAATTTAGAATAGACGTCCTCGTTGAAAATAAAGTGGTTCCTTCAAGGGAAAAATATATCCAAATCTTGTCGCTATTTACTCAAAAGAAAGAGACAACAAGGTTGATGACATCAGAGCTGGATCGAGAGAGGAAGGAAGGTGATGATGAGATTGATCTCATTTCCGCCAGAATTGTCGACCTTCCTTTTAACTATATGATGACAATTAGAATCTCGTTACTAGTGATGCCATCACTTAGGAATTTCTTTCCTTAATGGCTCATTGCATGGGATAGGATTTCTCACTTGGTGCATTTGATAAGTTACTGAAGATCCAAGTCAGTTTTAAGGTCCTTGCATCCATGCTGAAGGATGGGAAAAAAAATATGTAGAGGTTGAGGATATGTTTTCCCATGTTCATGTAATCACAGATTCTACCCCAATGCCAAACCAAGCAGAGATGGAGGCCATCCTGACTAAGTTCGAAGAATTCCACAAATCAAACGAAGAGGAGAAAGATGAATAAAGTGTCCCCTTTTGACATTTTCTTTTCATGTAGTTGCATTGTTAGATGCTGCAAGTTTTCCCGCAGCTATATATTTTATTTTTGTTGTAGTTGTAGTCAAGTGGGACTGTGCAGTTGAATTAGTCAGTTGTACCCACATTTTTCTCCAATCTTCTTATATATAAGGAGGACGCTCATTTGTATATTTTTATGTTTAATTATGTTAAGAAAAACTTTGCCAAATTTTTGCCTCAACTAAGACTTTGAGCTTTTCTTGTGAAGATTTGATCAAGCAAATAAAGAAAGAAATTTTATTTGATCCCAAACTTTGTGTTGTGTTTATAAAATTGTCTATATGAGTTGATGTTCTTACATTCATGACTTATATATGTTCTTAAATTTCTTGATATAGGAGGTATTGTTAAGTGGGTAAAAGAGCTCTTGGATTGTGAAAGTAGACTTTGTGCTCCTTGAATATTTAGGAAATCTTCTATTGTTAAGTGATTAGTGGTAGGATTTGTATTGCTGATAGTTCTGATACTTAATGTAAGTACATATCCAATAGCCAACAAGATGAGAGGGGGGGGTGAATCATACAAACTTAATCTTCCATAAAAACATCAGATTCAACCTCAGTAACATATACATTAGTAATATAACCAAAACTGCTAAACATGGAAACTCAAAAGCATGGAAACATCATAAACCTCATAACACCAGATTTAACGTGGAAACCCAAATAGGGAAAAACCACTATGGGATTTTAGACCCACTAAGAAATATACTCTTCTAGAGTATACTTGGTTAAAAGCAAATCCTGTTAAAGATTACAAACACATTGCTAGATGTGACCCGGTTAAGGGATTTCCCTCAGATCTGTTAGGATCTTCACCTTGTTAGAAGTGACCTTGTTAAAGGATTTCAAACACTCAATCAGAATGTCACCTTGCTAGAGGGTTTTACAAATAAGACTGTTAAGTCCACTCGGTTAAGAGATTTTATGTCACTTTCACAAAATAACAGTAATAAAAATCAATCTGCAACTTCACATCTAAAATGCTAAAGAAGATTCTTATTTGCTCAATACAATGTAGACATAGAACTAATCTTGTCCATCTGCTGGGCTTCTATACTCTATTATTCAAATAGGTCTTCAAGCTTCTATGCTCGGTAATCACTATGTAGCATCCTTGTGCATACATTTGCCTGCATGCATTGTTTATCAATAGTTCGCTATTTATAAACAATTCGTCAACTGCTTAATATCCTTGATCACATTTCCCATGATCAATCATAGCCATCAAATCTTCAAACTTTGATCAGGTTCAATGTATCCTTCGATCTGAAAACGTTTTATCCCACCTAGGAACTTGCATACATTTCTTGGAACTTGTGCTAGGGTATTGCAGTTCAATCTAAGATGTAGATCTTCATGTTGATTTTCCTTTGCCATAGATTTAATAACAAACTTCATGCATGGCATACCAATCATTTAATCAGTTCTAGCTCATCAGCTTCCTTCATTAAATAACACATGTAACCATTTAATGTATTCTATTACAACTCGGTTACAACTCGGTAACAACTCGGTAACAACTCAGTAAATACTAAACTTCACTCGGTAGATATTCTGCCTTCATTAACTGATAGCGATAACCTTAGGGTTTACCGACTAGGTTCCTTAGGGTTTATCGACTAGGTTCTTTGCTCGGTAACATAGTATAGTATTAACCTTATAATTTACAACATATGTATGATGTTAAAACAATCTAAACATCAAGATCTCATCATTGTCTGACTTAGTAATAGTTGCCCATTGAATACCTTATTCATCCCCTTATTCATCATATTCTTTCTGTGTCTTTTACCGACATCTTTATACTCTTCAAATCATACTTATCAAGATATGGCAATATCATATTGAATTAGAAAATCAATTTCTTGACATCAATGACAAAATAATAATATTAAGACAGTAAACATCCTTAATCAGTTATATCCATAATTATCAACAACCTTCTCAATATCCTTATTGAAATGCCAATAATCTCCCATTCTTTGTTATAATGCCAAATGCCAACAATCTCCCCCTTTGGTATTGATGGCAAAACCAATTGATTTGACCTTAAAAAGATTTAGATTGTTGTGATTCTGAAATGCTGAAATGGTCTCTTGCTGTCATCAGAATTCTCCCCCATACATTAGACTTCTCCTCTTTTCTCCAGTCTTCTCCCTCTTTTTCCTTCAATCTTCTTCAGTCTTCTCCACTCTTCTCCCCCTTTGACAACAATGCCAAAAAGTAAAGAGCTAAAACATAATTTCTTCCTGTATGTAGTGAATTCCTGCTGTAATGTGTCAACTTAGTCTCGATGAAAGCATTTGTCTTCAATTCTTGTTCCCTGTATTGTATCCTCCATTATTTCCTGTACACCTTTAGAAAACATCCTAAAGTGTGTAAATTAGCATCAACTTCTAGAAGATATTTGATAGAGTCATCAAATTGATGCTTTCACCAAACTCGGTCAGTGAATAGAAGATAGGGGTAGGACCCCTAACTTCTAAGATATTCAAAAGTGTCCCTTGGTAGTGGCTTGGTGAAGATATCTGCTATTTGTTCCTTTGTGCTAACATACTCCAACACCACTTTCTTCTCTTGAGCTTCTTCTCTAAGATAATGATATTTGATAGAGATGTGCTTTGTCTTAGAGTGCATAACAAGATTCTTTGAAATGTTAATGGCACTAGTATTGTCACAGAATATAGTTACCGGCTTGGTAACTTTCTCATTTATACCTTCCAACAGTTGTTTGATCCATGCTATGTTGGTACAATTCAATGCTGCAGCAACGTATTCAGCTTCTGTTGTTGACTGTGAAACACATCCTTGTTTCTTGCTAAGCCAACTCACTAGTCTTTCTCCTAAAAAGAAAGCTCCTCCACTTGTGCTTTTCCTGTCATCAATGTTTCCTGCCCAATTAGCATCAGTATAAACTTTTTAATCAAAATCATTTCCTTTCTGATATACTAAGCCATAATCCTTTGTACCTTTCAAGTATCTAAAAATTCTTTTGATTGCTATCATGTCTATTTCTTAGGATCTGCAAAGAATCTTGCAACTATAGCTACTGCATGTGCTATGTCTGGTCTACTATGAACAACATATTGTAGCTTTCCAATCATGGATTAGTAAAGTGTCTCATCAATAGATGTAGATTCATCATTCTTTGATAATTTATAGTTGGCAGTCATAGGAGTACTTACTAGTTTTGAATCCTCCATTCCAAATTTCTTCAAGATTTCCTTTATGTACTTGGATTTGAGTAATGAAAATCTCATTTTTCATTTGCAGTATCTATAAACCTATAAAAAAATTTATCTCACCGATTAATGACATCTCAAATTCTTTGCTCATTTCATTTACAAAGTTCTTGCATAAAGAGTCATTTCCATAAAATATAATATCATCAACAAATATGGCTGAGATCAGTATTCCATTTTCATCATTCTTCATGTACATATTGTTGTTCTCACTTGTCCTTATAAAACCAATCTTAATCAAATAAGAGTGCAATCTTTCATACCATGCTCTAGGTGCTTGTTTCAGACCATATAATGCTTTGTTCAATTTACATACCTGATTTTTATTATTGTCTTCAATAAATCCTTTAGGTTGTTCAATAAAAACTTCTTCTTCTAATATTCCATTCAGAAATGCAGATTTGACATCCATTTGATATACCTTGAAGTTTTTGAAAGAAGCATATGCCAACAACGTTCTTACTCCTTCAAGTCTAGCTGCAGGTGCAAAAGTTTCACCATAATCAATTCCTTCTTCTTAAGCATAACCTTTGCAAATTAGTCTTGCTTTATTTCGAATGACCTCTCCTTTTTCATTTAGCTTGTTTCTGAAAATCCACTTTGTACCAATTAGATTTTTGTCCTTTGTTCTTGGGACCAGTGTCCATGTGCCATTCTTCTTGATTTGATCAATCTCTTATGTCATAGCATTGATCCAATCTTCACTGTTAAATGCCTCTTTCACTATTCTCGATTCAAATTCAGATATCAAACATGTGTTCTGTCTCAGTTTGTTCCTTGTCATCGCTAGATCATCCTTATCTCCTATAATCTAACTTGGTGCATGATGTCTTCTGAGATACTTGGCTAATACAGGCTCGGTAGGCTCTGTATGATCTTCTTCATCACTCGGTAATTGGATATTTTCTTCAACAGTTCTCTTAGTAGGACTTGTCAATTGAAGATAGACAAATTCATCATAATCTTCTTGTTCTTTGGAATTTCCTTCATCATTTATTTCTGCAAATCCATCAATTTTCACATTTGCACTTTCTACTATTTTGTTAGATGATTTGATCAGACATTTAAATGCTTTGCTTCTAGAAGAATAACCTTGAAATGTTCCTTCTTCACTTTTCTGATCAAACTTGCCATTTCTATCATCTTTGTGTACATAGCATCTACTTCCAAAGATTTTAAAATAACTTACATTAGGTTTCTTGTCATACCAGATTTCATATGGTGTCTTCAAAGTACCTTTCTTCAGTTGTACTCGGTTCAGGGTGTAAACTATAGTGCTTATTGCTTCTCTCCAAAATGTTTGTGGCACTTTCTTTTCAATCATCAGTGTTCTAGCAAAATCCACAATAGATTTGTTTCTTCTCTCAGCTATTCCCATTTTGTTGTGGAGTTCTTGGTGTAGAGACTTGTCTTTTAATACCATGATCATTGCAAAATAAGTTGAACTCATTAGATGTGAACTCTCCTCCTCTATCTGATCTAAGACATTTCAGTTGTCTTCCTATTTCATTTTCAACTCTTGCCTTGTACCATTTAAACATTTGAAAAGCTTCTAATTTTTCTTGTAAAAACACTACTGACATCATCCTTGAATAGTCATCCACAAATAATATGAAATATTTATCACCATAATAACTTTGAACTTTCATAGGACCACAAAGATCAGTGTGCACAAGATCTAAAATTCCCTTAGAAGTGTAAGAATTACTTGTAAAGCTTGATCTTGTCATCTTACCCATATGGCATCCTTGGTACATAGCATTCTTAGGTTTTTCAAGACTTGGTAGACCTCTTACTCGGTCCTTCTTACTTATTTTGATCAGATTATCAAAATTTACATGACAAAACCTTTTATGCCATAACCAGGTATCATCTATCTTTGCATACAAACATTTATTCCAAGTTGAGTCAAGGTGAAATGTGTTACCTTTAGTTTGTGTCCCTGTGGCAGCTAACTTTCCATTCTTGTCATGAACTTTGACAATTCCCTTCTAAAATTCTATTCCGTAACCTGTATTGTTTAGCTGTGCTACACTAAACAAATTGTATTTCAAACCTTCAACCCAATAAACATCATTGCATCTTGCATTGTCAATAAGTGGTATAGATCCTTTACCTTTCACCAGACATGGTGCATCATTACCAAATCTTACATAGCCTCCATCATAATCTTCTAACATTACAAACTTGTGTTTATCTCCTGTCATATGATGTGAGCATCCACTATCTATGATCCAAGAATCATTAGTATTTATGTGAGATATTAGGGATTTTTCTTCATACCTTTCTTCATCTGATCCATCCTTGATAGCCACATAAACTACTTCCTCTGTATCAGTTTTATCTGATTTATCATCACTGGATTCCTCATTAGCTATTAAGCATGTCTTTCTATCTCTTCTTCTGAAGTCTCAGTGTCCTGTGTAATGATTGTCTTTCTATTTGTCAGCTCAGTAATCTCTCTTTTCAGTAGAATCTTTGTTAGGATGGTTAGAAGCCATATGTCCTATTTTATCACAATTGAAACATTTCAAAGGTTGTTTTCCTTTATACTTACCTTTGCCTCTCGGTATCCTTCTAGCTAATAGTGCTTCAAACTCTTCCTGCTTTTTGATTTCCTCATACAGTTTGTGTACTTCTTCCATGTTCTTACGAAATCTTTCACTTGCTCCACTATGATCTCCTTCAGAGTAATTATACTTTCTTTCATTGTAATCATTAGATTCATCAAGATGAAAAGAACTAAATGCAGATTCAACTTTATTTACCGAAGATCCACTGTTATCAAAGTTACTTAACTCAAATGCATGTAGCTTACCAATATTAGCATCTAAAGAAACTGGCATATTAGGTGCAGACCTCAATTCATTGATTGCAGAGACTCGGATTGCATAAGATGGTAGAAGGGTTCTTAACAACTTACTTGTTATATCCTTTTCTTCAATAGTCCCACCCGCTCCTTTGATTTGATTGACAATCTCCTTTAGTCTTGTACTATACTGAGTTATGTTCTCACCTTCATTCATCATCATAGATTCAAGTTGTCCTCTTATACTATCTACTTTTTCTCTTTGAACATGTTCATCTCCTCCATATACTGATAAGAGCTTATCCCACATAGCCTTTGCATCATTGCAGCCTTCTAAATCATTAAACTCTGAATCGGTCAATGCAGATGTTATTTCAATCATTGCTTGGATATGTTCTTGCTTTGCCTTTATCTCTTCCATTGTCAATGGATAGGTACTCGGTGTGATGAAATCATTCTCTAGATAATATACAACATATTCTCCAACTCCTGATAGATGCAGCTTCATCCTTTTCTGCCATGTAGAGAAACTTGACTTGTTTAGCTTTGGTGCATCCCTCTTATACATCTTTGGATCTTTGCCTCAAGTACCTTTAAACTTTTCTTCCAAAGTCCAAAGCTCTGATACCAATTGATAGTTCTGATACTTAATGTAAGTACAGATCCAATAGCCAACAAGATGAAAGGGGGGGGGTGAATCATACAAACTTAATCTTCCATAAAAACATCAGATTCAACCTCAGTAACATATACATCAGTAATCTAACCAAAACTGCTAAACATGCAAACTCAAAAGCATATAAACATCATAAACCTCATAACACTAGATTTAACATGGAAACCCAAATAGGGAAAAACCACTATGGGATTTTGGACCCACTAAGAAATATACTCTTCTAGAGTATGCTCGGTTAAAAGCAAATCCTATTAAAGATTACAAACACATTGCTAGATGTGACCCGGTTAAGGGATTTCCCTCAGATCTATTAGGATCTTCACCTTGTTAGAAGTGACCTTGTTAAAGGATTTCAAACACTCAATCAGAATGTCACCTTGTTAGAGGGTTTTACAAATAAGACTGTTAAGTCCACTCGGTTAAGAGATTTTTTGTCACTTTCACAAAATAACAATAATAAAAATCTATCTGCAACTTCACATCTAAAATGCTAAAGCAGATTCTTATTTGCTCAATAAAATCTAGACATAGAACTAATCTTGTCCATCTGTTGGGCTTCTATACTCTATTATTCAAATAGGTCTTCAAGCTTCTATGCTTGGTAATCACTATGTAGCATCCCTATGCATTCATTTGCCCACATGCATTGTTTATTAATAGTTTCCTATTTATAAACAATTCGCCAACTTCTTAATCTCCTTGGTCACATTTCCCATGATCAATCATAGCCATCAGATATTCAAACTTTGACTAGGTTCAATGTATCCTTTGATCTAAAAATATTTTACCCCACCTAGGAACTTGCATACATTTCTTGGAACTTGTGCTAGGGTATTGCGGTTCAATTTGATCTATAGATCTTCATGCCAATTTTCCTTTGCCATAGATTCATTAACAAACTTCATGCACGACATACCAATCATTTAATCAGTTCTAGCTCATCAGCTTCCTTCATTAAATAATGCATGTAACCATTTAATGTATTCTGTTACAACTCAGTTACAACTCGGTAACAACTCGGTAAACACTAAACTTCACTCGGTAGACATTCTTCCTTCATTAACTGATAGCGATAACCTTAGGGTTTATCGACTAGGTTCTTTGCTCAGTAACATAGTATAGTATTAACCTTACAATTTAAAACATATGTATGATGTTAAAACAATCTAAACATCATGATCTCATCATTTTCTGACTCGGTAATAGTTTCCCTTTGAATACCTTATTCATCCCCTTATTCATCATATTCTTTCTGTGTCTTTTACCAACATCTTTATACTCTTCAAATCATACTTCTCAAGATATGTCAACATCATACTGAATTAGAAAATCAATTTCTTGACATCAATGACAAAATAATAATATTAAGATAGTAAACATCCTTAATCAGTTATATCCATAATCATCAACAACCTTCTCAATATCCTTATTGAAATGCCACAATCTCCCATTGTTTGTTATAATGCCAAATGCCAACAATTGCTACTATTGCTTGTAGTTTTAGTGATTAAGGAATTTTACTTGTAGACTTTGAGTTGCAAGATTGAATTCCTTACCATTGTGATAAATAGTTAAGTTAGTGTTATATTCAAGAAAGACTTTGTGTTTCTTGCTTATAAAATCTTGGTATAGTTTATTGGATCAATTCATTAATTTCTTAAAGTATCAAAGTAATAGGGAAATTGTAACAATGTAGAGGGTGAATACATTAACTCTAAAAAAAGAGATTTATATGCCCAACACTAACCCATAGATTTTAATTTCTTATTAATTAGAGAAGAAATTTCAAAGGGAACCTCCCCTTGATGAGAGGAGAGATGAATTTCTCAACATAGCTGTGTGTGAATCATATATTTTGTCCTTGGTACACTAGTGATAAAATACTCACCCAACACTTTTTTGGTGACTCTACTGGGGAGCGATGTGCAACCCGTATTTTCCCTTTGGGTTGCAGTGCTCTTTTCATTGTAATATCCATTTTGCTGATTTTCTCAAAAATCATAATCTGGCTGATCGAAGTTACACTCATGGGCAATGATTAGCGAGAGTTGTTGATCCTACTTTTGAGTTTTTGTAGCAACATATTTTTCCTTTTGTGACACCTCCACGGACACATTCTCCTTTGTAGCAGACATGAATTTTTCCTCCTTCTGCACATCGATCTCTCGTACCAAGTGAGGCATCAAGTTTGCAAGTCTTATTTGTTCCACTTCCAAGTCATTTTGTAATACCACCATATAATCCATTAAGGATGGCTACTGCTGGTCCTTGGGGTACCACTTTTGATCCATTGAGCTTGACTGCACCTTTGCATGAACTTCCCAAAGGCACGTGGAAAAATTTTCCTAAATTCTTGGGGGATGGTTATCAACATTCGGACGAACACATTGTTGCTTTCTACATCGCATGTGGAGTCCTAGGTGTTGAGCATGAAGATGTTTCAGTGAGATTGTTCATTGAGACTTTGCATGGAGTCGTTGTTGATTTGGTTTGATCATCTTCTGAATGCTTGTATCACAAATTGGGCAACTCTCAGAACACTATTTGAAGCAAGGTTCAAGTCCAGCAAAGATGATCATGCGCTGCAAGTATAGTTAACTCAAATGAAAAAAGAAGCTCATGAACCCATGCATGAATTCATAGAAAAGTTCAATAGATTGCACAATCACATTCTAGTTGCTTCAAAACCCACCATTGGAAATTTGAAATGATTCTTTATCAACGCTCAATTGCCAGAGGTGAGGTTTCTTTTGCGAAGGAATAATCCTATAGATTTCGCTGCTGCATAACAGATGGCAATATTGATCGAAGATGATCTTATCCTTGTTAGTAAGATAAGGAGAGATCCTAACAAGGTTAGGAATAATCAAATTGTTGATTCATCTTTTTCTTCAACAAATTCTGTTGATCCCATGATACAAAAGTTAGCAAATGAGTTGTTAGCACTTAAGAAGGAAATTTCCTCACAAGGAAATACTTCTTATCGTAATGTTCCAAGGACTTATCCAAATAATGCTTCCAATTACACCATGCGTAATCAGAATAAATTCCCTCCTGCTCTAGAGAGGCTTGCGTTGGAAGCACCACCCCAAAATTTAGCTACAAGTTATTATGAAGTTGAACAGAATGATCTTCCCCCTTTTGGTGAAGAAGACACCAATTTGCATCAAGCAAATGATGCAGAGTTGCCTGGCAACTCTAATATTAGGTTTATGAAATATCAAGAAGATGATACGCCAGACACACGTGATGGGGATGTCTTTGCAGTATTCACCCATTTGCAAGCATAGGTAGCTCACCCACTTGTCATTGCAAAGAGTGATGATTCTATTCAAATCAAGGATTCTCAACATTTGCCAGTTTCTATTGCTAAGTGTGGGACTCCCATACCAAATCCCCTAAAAGACAATTCTATCTCAAAGGACGCTGCGAAGGATAAAAGTGTAAGTGATTCTTCGATTGCTGTCAATTTTTCTGCACCTATCAATTCTTATACACTTGCATCAAAGACTAGTGTACCTAATATTTTAAGTTCTCAAAATGAGAACCCAAATCAATATTTAATGAATTCTTTTCAGTCATTTGATATTTTAGACCATGCTAGGAAAACCAAAATACAAATGTTTGAGGTTGAATTTTTGAGATCTAATCTAGATCAATTTGACTATTTGGCCAAGTTTGTTAAAGAAAAAGATACCACTCCTACTAATCTTGTTAAGTCTAAATTACTTCAAAATAACTTAGTGACTTCCCCTTCTCTTGTAGAAAAGATAGAACCATTCTATATCTTTTTTTTGATAAATGGTTATAAGCTTAGTAATTGTATAATCGATTCGGGGGCATCTAATAATGTTATGCCATCAAGAGTTGCTAATGCCCTTGGTTTAACTTTGACTAAAACATTTGGAAGATGTTTCTCTCTGGATAACAAGCAAGTCCCCTTGATAGGTCAGATCAAGGACGTGCAGTTTGTTTTTGCTGCATTCCCAGAAAATAAGATTAAGATGACAATACTGATAGCTGATGTGCCGGCTTCCTATGGTCTATTGTTGGGAAGAAATTTTTGTAGAGACGTGGGAGGTGAGTTAAACATGGATATGATTGAGGCTTGTATTCCTATTAAAGGAGTTATCCAAAAGTTACTTCTAGAAAAAGAATCAAAATACACCGTTGTCAAGTCTGATGATCAACGGGCATAGATTCTTTCCAAGTCGTCAGGTATGGGTCATTATTTCCTACATGCTGATGATGGTTTAGAGGTTGTTCCTAAGATTGAAGATGCCATTCCACTCAATGAGGTTCCAGTTGATTGTGAAAGTATTGTTACGGAATAAGAAATATCTTCTACTTCACAACAAGAAATTCTCAATTTTGATACTATCAACATTGGTAGTCCAGATGATGTTTGGACGCTAGAATTTAATGGCAGCTATTCTTCTACTAGATTAGGAGTCGATGTTGTGTTAGTTTCTCCTAATGGAAATTTCTTCCCTTTCTCTTACAAATTGTAGTTTGACAACACAAATAACATTGCAAAGTATGAATCTCTTCTTTTGGGGATGAATGTTTCCCAAAGGAAGGGAATTAAAAATTAACATGCTCAAGGAGATGCTGAGTTGATAGTTTGTCAAGTCAGGAACATATATCAGATGAGGAGTGATAGGCTATGACATTATCGTAAACTTTTATGGGATCTAATGGAGGCATTTGATGCTTTTGATATATCTGTGGTTTCCTGTGAATTTAATGATAGTGCAGATTCATTAGCAGTATCAACAACCTCTTTAGTTCCTCACAAAATTTTTTCGAGATCAACATACATTGTTGAATTGGTCTTTCAACCAAGTGTTCCTAACAACTCTGATCATTAGCAAGTGTTTAATGATGATCATCATGTAATTGATTTTTTGCAAATGGTTGACAGTTTTGATGATCTTTATTTTGAAGGTAGTCACTGCCCTTCAAAGGATGCAATTGAAAGTATCGATGCAGAAATGGGAGAGAAATTTTTGCAATTGAAAGGAAACAAGATTCGTAAGGGTCTAGTTTCTTTAGAAAAGGTTTTTGACAAACATGACCATTAAGTAAAAAAACAACAAAATCAGCTGCAGGCTCAATGAAATATGAGCAAGTAAATATCAGGACTAAAGTCAATCCAAAGATGATCAACATTGGAAAGTGTTGTTCACAAGAAGAAAGACAAAAATTTGTTGCATTATTGCAGCAATATGTTGATGTCTTGGCCTACTCCTATGAAGATCCAAAGTCTTTTTATCCCAAAGAACTTCATCATGACATTCCATTAAAGCCTAGTATCATGCCTTTCCATCAAAAGAAAAGGCAGTATAACCCAAAGATCTATAATACTATCTTTGTTGAAGTTCAAAAGATGTTGAAAGAAAGGATAATCTTCCCCATTCATCATTCTTCTTGGATAGCCAATATTGTACCTATACATAAGAAGAATGGTGAGATTTGGATATGTGTTGATTTTTGGAATTTGAACCAGGCATCCTTAAAAGATAACTACCCTTTACCTATCATGTATCATGTCCTACAAGTTGTTACTGGATTAGAGATGATGTCCATGTTGGACGAATTTTTGGGTTACAACCATGTGGAGGTTCTTGAAAAAGATCAACACAAAACTACATTTACCACACCTTGGGGTACTTTTGCATATCACAGAATGCCTTTTGGGTTGATAAATGCAAGAGAGACTTTTTGATGAATACTAATAGGGGGGTGAATTAGTATACCAAAAAATACTGAACTCAAACTCTTAAATAGTTTAGCAGATAACCGATATAACAGATTCACTAATAAACCGGTTAAGATAAATGCAAACCAAATAGCAAATAAAGCATTCACCCACAAAAGCACAATCACCATTGCAGACACCTAAAATTGTCCAGTCTAATTAAATAAATATTTTATTTATTTATTTATCTTAGCCTAATTCTTCTATTAATTGAATAAATATTTATTTATTTAATTAATTCATTTATCCTCTTCTAGCCTAATTTCTCATTTAAATAAATACATTTATTTATTTAAATTACCCCTTTTCCTAAATTAAATAAATACTTATTTATTTAATTGATCCCACTTCCTCTATTAATTAATTAAATCTTTATTTATTTAATTAATTCATTAACCTTTTCTACCCATGACACATGTCATTCATCTCTTAATTCCTGCACTACCTACCCTCTCATTATTTTCTTATTTTCTATACCTACCCTCTAATCATAGCCGACCACTTATCTTCTACACCTCTCAATCTTATCCCTTCATTTCTTATAGTGTCTTCTATATAAGGAGATGATTCCTTCATTATTAACCCCGATTAGTTGACTTCCCAACTATGCTTTTGAGCTTTCATATGCGATCCTACTTGCAACCACATTTCCATTCTTTGTTGAGCTCTTGTGCACACAAAATCTGAGAGAAAATATATCAAGCAAGATCAATGGAGATAGGAAGAATGGATATCCAAACCCTATTGGACATGTGATGGTATAATATTTCTGATTTCATTTGATTTGCATTATCTTAGGTAATCTTCATATGTTATGGTGGATCTTTGTTGTTGTTAGGCTAGGGTTTTCTGGTCGAATTCATTTAGTCTTTCAATATTGTTGTTTCCACTTTCACCATAAACATTTTGGCATGCCTTGTGGGACAATGAAATTTGTTAGATCTGTGTTTTTTTTGTAGGTTTTCCTAACCATATATTGTTGTTTTGTAAAACAATTTGGAGAATAACCTTGTGCAGCTAGGGTTTTGGACACAAAATCAAGATCTTGGAGAGATTCAATAATATCTCACAAATGGCTTTGAAATTTTGCACCAAATGTTTTTTATAGGTTGAAGACAGTATCAAGTGCTCTCAAACCAAAATTCAGATCTATTGGAGCATATTTTAGTTTTCTATGAGTTTTTTTATGAATTTTCATAAAAAATGATTTTGAGAGCAAATGAGCAATTTTTTTGGATTTTCTGACATTTTTGGAAATCTCTCATAATTATACACATGATCTATTCTTTGTGATTTTAAGTTTGATGCAAAATATTTCCTAAAAAATCGGATCTTTAAAAATTAGGGTTTTTCATTGTTTTGATCTGATCTCACAATTGACTTTGAATTTTGGCATCAAATTTGTTTTGTAGGTCAAGAACATTATCAAAGATTTGCAAGAAAAAAAATCAGATTTTTTGGAGCATATTTGAAATTTCTATGATTTTTTTATATATTTTCATGAAAAATTAATTTTGAGAGCAAATTAGCGAATTTTTTGGATTTTCTTATATTTTTGGAAAGATCTCTAATTTATACACAGACTCTATTTTTTGTTATTTTAAATTTGATGCAAAATCATTCCTCAAAAATTGGATCTTTGAAAATTAAGGTTTTGCATTATTTTGCTTATATCTCACAAATTGCTCGGATTTGTTTCAAGAATTGTTTTATGCAGGTTTGGAAGGTCATCAAAAGTGTCCATTAAAAATTTTAGATTTTTTGGATCCATTTTGCATTTTATATGATTTGTCATAAAAAATTAATTTTTGGAGCAAATTAGCAATTTTTTTGGATTTTCTTACATTTCTGGAAATTTCTTGAAATTTAACAGGAGGTCTTTTTTTTGTGATAAATCAGATCTTTGAATTGGTCAACAAAACGCATTGTTGAAGGCCCCTATTTCACAAAGTCTTTTGGATCTAAAATTTACCTAACCTGTGTGCTTGCAGGAAGGGGTGATCATTTGAAACAATCCAAACTACTAATAGATCTTTGTTGCAGGACCTTGGCAAGGGTTTTTGATTTTTCATTGTGTGCCTTGTTTTCATAGATTAGTAGACACTTGAATTGGTGCACTAAAATTGAACCAGTGTCTTTTGTGTCTTGAGGAATAGGCTCTTTTTGTTTGATCTTTAGAGGGCCTATCTCCCCATGTGGTCATTAGGAATACTAGTGAGGAGAGAATGACCCAAGTGGTAGCGAGGAAAGCCCACCTCTTCTAAACTACTATAAACAACTGTATCCATGGTGAAAACTATAGATAACGTGTGCTAATTAGTTCATACCGACACTATGTCTCCCCATAAACTCGTTTGATCAAATTTATTTGATCAGTTGTAGGGAGTAACCCCTATTGGCTGGGAGCCTTCTATATTTACAAAGCTGAAAGTGTTGCATGTATGGCCACATGAGCAGATGCCCTTACTAGCACCTTTTTGTTTTAGAAACCAAAATACTTCTGGAGGTCAGACCTCTGGAGCAGCCCACACACATACGGTTCTTAGTAGAGATACAAAGTTCACCACGGGGAGTTTTCGTGGGGACTGATGCTTGGCTGCCCCAAGAAGTGAGTGCCAAGGGTGGAGCCAGTGGGGTCAAGCATCCAAGTATCCGCTCTGAATAGCGTAGCCTCATGTGGGATCAACAACTATTGTCCAGGCCAACCATAAGAATTGTGCTTGTCTTATTTTGAACTATCAAACATTCAAGACCAAACATCAAAACATTGTGTCTTTTGTATCTTCGAGTGTATGAAAAACAATTTTATATCAAACAACACACTTTTCTTTGATTCATTTTGAGTCTAAACACTTGCAAACATTGAGTTCTCATCAACACTATGTCCTCTTGTCATGAAAAATAGTCAAAAATTTAGATTTTGTCACAAAACAACTTCACAAATTGGAAAAATTTACAGTCCAACAAATAAGAGCAATCAATTTCAGAATTCTTGAGCTTCCTAGGCTATCTCTTTAGGTTTTCATCTAGAATTCAACCTATCCTTGGGTCTCACAAAGTCCATCATTGCTTTACACCTTGCATTACATTCACATTTGTCTAAACCTGAGTCAAAAGGTCACTTGCTTGTCCTCATCACACTTTGTCAACACACTACATACATCAACATTTTGTGAAGTGGTCCCTCATCAAGGTCTATCACCTTTGGGTCTCATTTGGTCTTACTTAGAGTCAAGGTCAACTTACCTCATCAAGAGAAACTATCATTTCTTTGGAAGCCACACCTACTCTACCACATACATACTTGGTCTTACACTTTGGACATTGCAAGTAAACCTCAGATTCATTTACATTCCATCCAAACTCTTGGTCTTCCATACTCTTTCCATTTTCATCTAGTCTCACACATCTTGGTCAATACCTAGTTCATGGTTGAAACCCGTTCCCAAAAATCTAGGAGAGAAGCTAAAGAGGCTCAAGACTTTGCAAACATGAGTTCCTATGAGTAAGACAATGATATCTTTTTCAATTCTGATCATACTACATTGCCTGACATGGATGCCTATAGAAACATTCCAAATGTTGAAAACATGGACACTATAAACAACAATGGTACACACAATGACAATATGGACAAAATTTCAATACATTCAACAAAAGTGGAAGACTCCATTATGGATCCCCGTTTCAATTGATTGGTTGAAGAAATAATGAGGAGAGATAGACAATACTTTTTACAAGTGATGGCACAAAGTGGAGCCAAGATACCTCATGATTTTGACATGTCTCAAATAATGAAAAATCGACCTTTGTAACAACCTCACCTCAACATGGATCAAAGGAGGCCTAATAGTGGAGGAAATAGAGGACCACATCTTGTGCCTGAATCGCCATCATCTTTGTTTCAAAAACTAGAGGTCCCACATACACATGGACAAGCATATGATACTCCCCTTCGTAGACCATTATGGAGGTCTTATACAAAAAAATATACTCAATCACATACCAATACTAAGGACCAAACACCAAAGCAATTGGATATCAAAAGGCATGATCAAAATTTGGACACAAGGAAACCCCGTGTCAAATTTGGGGGTAACACACTAGAACAAACTCATGACATTCTTGTAGAGTATGGTATACATGGACAAAACAGATATTTTATTCCTCACCATGACTCCATACCAAGTGGTCCATATACATAGCATCATTATAGACCTCCTCCATATGAACATGTCTATGATCAATATCATCCATATATGCAACATGCTCCTCCTCCACTCGGTGGTTCAGGCATGGGGTATGGTCCAAGAAGTCGGTCTCCACCTAAGAATAATTTGGAACAACAAATCAAGGACTTACAAAAGAAAATGGAGGACATAAATACACTGAAGCCAACTTACACAATGAGAGACCTATGTCCCTATCCATTTGACAAAAGCATTCCAATGCCTCCATTTCCTACACACTTTGTGACACCTAAGTTTGATAAGTATAGAGGCAAAGGATATCCTAAGGCACATATAAGACATTTTTTCACAGCTTGCATTGAGGTACCAATAGAAGAGACATATTTTATGAGATTATTCCCGCAGAGCTTAGGTGATCAAGCTATGGAATGGTTCTCCCAACTCCCACCTGGAATTAAGTCATGGGGTGACTTAGCTGAGGCATTTATACAACATTTCTCATATAACATAGAGATAGACATATCAGTCACTACCTTGTGCAACACCAAACAAAAGGATGGAGAATCATTTTCATCATTTTTACAAAGATGGAGAAATCTAGCCAGCAGATGCTCTTGTGAAATTCCAAAAAAACAAATGGTAGAGATGTTCACCCAGAATGTTAACAAAGACATTGGTTATGATCTAAGGAAAGCTTGTTTGTCCACCTTCAAGGACGTGATTGAAAAAGGCTTAGAAACAGAGAAGGTCCTAATTGAACAAGGAGTCATTAAGATATTCAAAGAAAACAAAGAGGACTTTAAAGGAAAACACAATCAATGATGGTGTTGTTGATGCCAATACAGTGCGACCTAAAATCATTTTTTTTGGATCAAGCTCTACAAACAATCAGGTGAATACTCAAACAACTTCAAAGTCACGAAGGAAGTACACTCCATTGGGAGAACCACTTGAATTGGTTTTCAAGAAGCTAGTGGCAAACAAAATCATAACAATTCCATATTTTCCTCCATATGAGCCAAAGGTTAAACAAAATTGGTGGAATGATGATGAATATTGTGAATTTCATAAGAGCAAAGGACATAAAATAGGAAATTGTCAACGACTGAAGAACATCATACAAGATCTTATTGATAGAGGTGACATTGAGATTGAAGGGCATTCATCCAACCAAGAACATGAGATGTTTAAGGAGCCATTCCCAAAGCATGACAAGGGAAAAGCTAAAGCCACAGATGACCAGACCAACTATACTAGAGCATCTTATAACTATGATTCAACTATCAATCACATTTCGATGGACAATTATGTCTCTACCATTATCATCAAGGACAAAATGCTTGAGACTTATACTCAAAGACCCAGGATTGTCCTAAAAATCATTGGATCTTCTTTTGAACCTACCTCTAAATGTAATGTTACAACTCATCGAGGTAAATTCTCTTTGCAAGGTGCTCCAACTAAAAAAACCACTTCCTCATCAACCAAACCTGAGTATGACCTTGTAGAACAATTAGGGAAGACACCCGCGCTTATCTCAATCCTTGAGCTCTTATGCATATCCCCTACACATAAAGCTATTCTTGATAAAATCTTGAGAGACACTGCCGTCCCCACTGATCTGAACATGGACTAGTTTCAAGCCATGGTGGGATATCTTTCCATTCCACACTCTCTCACATTTATAGAAGCCAACGACACCTCCGTGAGCCAACCACATAACACACCTTTACACATTGAAGCCTTCCTACATAAACATCGAATAAAATGGGTCCTGAAAGATGGAGGAGTTGGTCTAAACATCTACATATTGAGCACTATTAAACAATTGGGATATTCAGATAAAGCTGTGAATTCTACAAACAAAATTACCATCAAGGCATATGATGATGAAGAGCATTCATCCAAAGGCACAGTCACCTTGCCTCTTAGAGTTGGTCTAATTACAAAGGATGTGGTTTTTCAAGTCCTTGATCTAGAGCTCACATACAACATATTGCTAGGACATCCATGGATTCATGAGATGAACACAGTACCGTCTACATATCATTGATGTATCAAGTTTCCACATAATAGAGTTGAAGTGACCATCAAAGCTGACCCAAATCCATTCATATATTACAAAAATCTGTGACCTAGATCAGAAATAACAATACCAATCAATCGAGAGGCTATTCCTTCATCGACATATGTTGATCCAGAATCCCTGAAAGCTTTTACATCAAAACAAGCAGAGCTAAAAGAAAAGTTCAAGATTAGAGATATGGGATGTGGTGAATATATCTTTCATGTTGATCAATTCCCACTATCTCCTAAGACATTCAGTTGACAGGAACAACCTACAAACAATTTGTAATATCAAGGAATTGGGTGTGAACCACCTAATGTCATGGCTACTAAGTTTGAATGCAAATCTCCTCTAGTGGTGCAAGAAACTCCTGATATCAATAGTCCTAAGAGTGGTTCTAGCAAAGAATCTATTGAGAGTATCATTAGCCATCTTGAGAACTCATATAGCTCTACCATTTCATCTATTCATTCCATTTCCACTCCACTTCCAGACTTGGATCAACAAGAATCACAAAAGCCCTTACTCATTGGGGATCAAAAATCAAGCTTTGAAAAGAAAAATCTACAAGTCAAAAATAAAGAAAAGTCCTTTAGTCCAAATCAAAATCAAAAGCTATTGGACTCTGAAAAAATTAAAGTCAAAGATAAAAATCCTATGAAAGAAAAAGAGCAAGAGATGATCTCCCCTAATATCAAAATAACTGGGGGCAAAAGTTCTAAAATTTCAAGTCAAAAAGCATACTTGTTGAACCTAAGTCTCCATCATGCTATCCTACTTTCACTTCTTTTCGTAATAATAAGCCTCCATAACTCATCCACTTGTTCTTCACATCCTTTACCTTCTGGTGATACATCATGGACCTTTAATGGAGCTTCCTCAAGGGACTTTGTTATCAGGGATGCCCAAACTTCTTTAGGTGACACGCATATGGGCAAATGTAGTCCACACATTAGTAATTCTATCTCAGTTCTTTTATCAAGGAAGACAGTCACTTGAGCTACACAGCATTTACTCAAGGAATGACACAACTACAATCATAAAGTCAAGCCTCACACATTTGAGGTAGGTGACTTATTTCTTAGAGAAAATCCTAAAAATCAGCAAGATAGAGAGAAGAAGGGAAAATTCGAACCAAATTGGCTTGGTCCTTACATCATCACAACAACATATGGATCTAGTGCATATTAGCTCTCAACCACAGAGGGTGAACCTTTGGAGGATCCTATCAACAACATGCACCTTCGCATGTTTTACACATAGCTCTTCAGAATATCCTAATTCAAAACTACAAAAAAAACATAAAAAAAAAGTTGTTACTTGGTGAAAACCTGGCAAACAAGCGCCTTGTGACACAAAAAAATTGAAAAATAGAAAACATTTTGTCCGACAATGAAAACCACTTCGGTGGTGCCTTGGGCAAGGACCATGGTGAAAACCGAGTCACTGACACCATGCGTAGAGACATTGCTCCTCCCTCCTTCAGGATTCCATTTCATCCTTTCACTTTGCACACACTCACAACCTATTCATCCATAATAAACATACCCATTCCCATCATGGCTTGTTATTGATCTACCTAAGATTGGTTAGCCATTCATAATAACCCCCTTTTCACCCTTGCCATCCATAATAAATCAGCTCCAATATGTGGCTAAGGAAAATCCTACGTCTAGTAATGGGTGTGGAACTAAGAACATAACACATTCTGAGGAGTACAGTTTCATCTAGTTTTCTTCAGTCTATCCACGTGCAATCCACAACACAGAAGCATTTGCATCACTAATCTGCAATAAAATTCCATCTTCTCTGCAATAAAGTATCAGTTTCATGTATTCAATCAATTTCAAATGAGACACAACAACAATGGGCTTCAACAAATCAAATCTTTCAACAGACTCAGACAACACTATGGTTCAGTGCTATCTATCCTTTTGTGAAAGTAAACATTGTGACCACAATCAAATAAGACTTATACAAGTGATAAGAGACACTAAAGTTGAGGACTATAGTGGATGTTGGTGTTGAGTCTTGGTTTCTTTTGATTTTATTTTTCTGGTGACATGTCTTTTAGCTTTTCCGAGATGTCTCTGACTAGAGATTTTATCTCCAGGATGTCTTTGACTAGAAAGGCGAGGATGGGGTATCGTCACCTATTTTTTGTTTGCTGTCTATGGATTGTCTATTAGTAATGCTATGACTTTTCCAAGGATATGAGGACACTGTAAGTCTAGTATGAACTGAGGAATTCTTTGTTTGCGACTATCTAATCTCCATGCAAATGGGTACAATGATTTTCTAGGTCGAACATATGCCTAGATTGTCATAACCTATTTTTCTATAATAAAGCTCAATGATGATAATGCACAAGAAGCTCTTTCACTTTCATATCTTCTATCTTTCATCCCCCTTTCTTGATTGACTTCCATCATCCTTCCTGAGTCTGTGTATCCTGCTATCACATGACTGAGTATAATGACACACGAAAAACATTTGCATTTCATGTAGTTTGCACCTGCATTACCACATATTAAGCATTTCATACATACATATAGATATCACAAATGCATCACATCTTGCACACAACACATGTTAGCACATTTTACATTCTCATCATGTAAATAGTTATTTGCATTCTCATATTCATCTGCATTTCATACATTCACATTTGCATCATACATAACATATATAACATAAAAGAACAAAAATATGGCATTTCATCATATACATATTTGCATCCATATCATAAGCATACATCATAAAACATATAGAAGCATCACATAGGTACACATGCATATAGCTGCCGCAAGGATGAATCATCTCATATATATATCAAAATCATAAGTGTCATGATACAATGATGTCAAAATCATATGGCTACAATCACCAGAAGGTTTCTACATCATAATACAAAATGGTACAAAACTGATACATAGGGATCCCTCTAGGCTATGATGAACTCCCTCCCTCGGAGCCACTTGGCCTCGATAGAGTCTGAGCCCTAGAAGGACCCACCTCAGGATCATCTCTCCTATCCCCTCTATCTAGTGTTGGTGGAGGACCCATGACCCCACTACTCTATATTTGTCTCCTGTCCCTCCCTCTAGTGGTCGTCGTTGTCTGCAATGGTCTACGAAAGCTCCTAGTCTGCTGCTTTGGTGGCACCACTCCATAGTACATGTCTCTCTAGTAGGCTATCTCTTCCCCTACCTATAGAACATGGGTGTATCTAGCCCTTGTGTCCTCTGCTGCATGTCTCCCTACCCTCAGTGTTGTCTCAGCCTTTGTATAGCACTGAATAGCCTGATCCCTCTCCCGCTCAGTGTCTCTCAGCTATCTCTTGAGTCTAGATGTCTCCCTCTCCATATCCTGGATCTCATCTGCCTATCCCTGACAAATCTCCCTCAAGGATAGTAGCTCATCCTCCTCTCCCATCCCATAGCCAATCCTCATGTCACCCTATCTAGACAGAGGAACCCACTGATCACTCCTACCAGTATTGATGGTATTGCCAATCCTGTCCGTGTCATAGAATCCCATGCCACATGTCCTACCCTCATCTCCAATCCTGGATCCTGGAACACTCATCTCAGGGCATCCCTGTCTCCCTCTTGATCATAAGGTATTAACTCCCCATCAATCGGTATCTACAGTATCCTATATACATCCTCTAAGGTGACTATCATCTCACCCATTGGCAAATGGAAAAGTGCAAGTCTCTGAGTGCCATCTCTCAGCTAGCATAGTCAGCAACCCCATGTTCACCTAAAAATCAAGCACATATAGAATGAATCACAAACCTATAACCTCAATGGCTTCTCTTTCCTCAAATGTTAGCTTCAGTCATAAACTCTGAGTCGAGGGGAATCTCTCCCGTGACTCCAGCATAGGTAGGTACTCCTGCAGTCAAGCAAATCAACCGTGTCAGTTAAAGTGGCATTCACTGTTCATCACAAAATGCTACTTATTATGCTAGTGCTTATAAATATTATATGGCACTCTATCCTAGTGACACTCAGTGTTCATCACAAAGTGTTGTTGTTTATCCTAGTGGTACTCACTGTTCATCACAAAGTACTATGTGTTTTGCACTCCTTGTTCATCACAAAGTGTTTCTCATATTTGCACTCCCTATTCATCACAAAGTGCTGCTCATATTAGTACTCCCTCTTCATCACAAAGTACTATGTCTTGGTACTCCCTGTTCATCACAAAGTGCCTTGATCTATCCTATCCTAGGGGCTCTTCTTGAGTGTATCTTCCTGACTAGTTTCCTAATTGTCAATCCTAGCCCTGTTTGCTATCCTATTCTTCCCTAGAGGACCTGCTTGAGTGTATAGTCTCAGCAGCTTTCACAAAATTGTCAATCCTAGCCCTGTTTGCTATCCTATTCTTCCCTAGAGGACCTGCTTGAGTGTATAGTCTCAGCAGCTTATCCAATTGATAGTGCATGTTCATCATAGAATTGTCGATTTGCCCTAGAAGACATAAATGCACATTTAAGACATAAACACACATTTAAGACATAAACGCACATTTAAGATATAAACACACTTACATATTGCACATACGTGCCTAGCCAACCCAGATGTGCCTTGGCATTTTTTTGACCTTGTTGGACATACCTAAACATGCATTTATTGCTCTACCTAGCATGCATTAATGACAACATTTATTGCGATAAAGTACAAGGAGGTTTTGTGGTACTTATCGACTCTCTTGCATCTGTTGGCCTTTGAAATAGGTGAAAGTGATCGAATCTGTGAACCAATGCCATCGCTGCTGACTACTGCTGCTCTATTCTCTCTCTACACTTTGATCTCTTGGATGTGTGGATGACAATGAGGATGTTTTCCCCTCATGGTCTATCTTATAGACTGCCCTAGCCCTAGCCCTAGCCCTAGCCCTAGTCTCCCGTGTCAGTCTTCATTATCCTGTGACTCTGTCACTCTATCTTGTCAGTCTGTTCTAGCCTTTCTTTCTTATCGAGAGATTGTCTGTGATCTTTTCAGACATTTTCATCCAATCTCTTAAGGGGGCATATAATTCCCATCTTGGGGCAACTTTGTATCAGTTCATATCATCTTCTTTGAAAAAATGCAACAAGTTGCATTGTCTCAAAGAGGGGCAAAATGTAGACACCTAAAATTGTCCAGTCTAAATCGTAGCCTAATTCTTCTATTAATTCAATAAATCTTTATTTATTTAATTAATTCATTTATCCTCTTCTAGCCTAATTTCTCATTTAAATAAATACATTTATTTATTTAAATTACCCCTTTTCCTAAATTAAATAAATATTTATTTATTTAATTGATCCCACTTCCTCTATTAATTAAATACATCATTATTTATTTAATTAATTCATTAACATTTTCTACCCATGACGCATGTCATTCATCTCTCAATTCCTACACTACCTACCCTCTCATTATTTTCTTATTTTCTCTACCTACCCTCTAATCATAGCTAACCATTTATCTTTTACACCTCTCAATCTTATCCCTTCATTTCTTATAGTGTCTTCTATATAAGGAGATGCTTCCTTCATTATTAACCCTAATCAGTTGACTTCCCAACTATGCTTTTGAACTTTCATATGTGATCCTACTTGCAACCACATTTTCATTCTTTGTTGAGCTCTTGTGCACACAAAATCTGAGAGCAAATATATCAAGCAAGATCAATGGAGATAGGAAGAATGGAGATCCAAACCCTATTGGACATGTGATGGTATAATCTTTGTGATTTCATTTGATTTGCATTGTCTTAGGTAATCTTCATATGTTATGGTGGATCTTTCTTGTTGTTAGGCTAGGGTTTTGTGGTTGAATTCATTTAGTCTTTCAATATTGTTGTTTCCACTTTCACTATAAACAACCATAACACAAGATATTTTGACGTGGAAACCCAAATGGAAAAAACCACAGTGAGTAGAAACTCACAAGTAACTATTTGCATAATGGAAACCAGACCGGTTAAGGTCACACAATGTTCTTCACCAAAACAAATCCCATTAGGAATCCAGATCTCTGTTAGGAGATAAGTCCTATTAAAGACTACCTTGCTAGAGGATTTCAGATCCACAGTTGTGAACCACCTTGTTAGAGGATTTACAAAGGCTTTGCTGGGCCTACCTGGTTAAGGGTTTCAAACTTGTTGAAGATGTGAGTAATCAACAAGTGAGTGATCTAGATACTAGCATAGTATGCTTGGTTAGATCCTTGATAGCTCATTGTTAATGCATTTCAGCATTACTTTAGCCTTTAATATCTCCACACTCTAACTCTTCACATAGACCTAATCTTCTTTGCAAAGATCGCACATAACCTTCTCATACATCATACATATCTCATCCATACAAACCCTAGACATGATGTCCTTATAAAGGAAACTAATTTCATGTCAGTCCAATAGGATTAAACTACAAGTTCCTAGGTTCAGTGCATCTAGACACATTTGGTAACATGACACAGAATCACCGCCAAAGTGTCAGTGGATGATAAGTCATCACAGAGTAATACCGGTTCATACAATATACCGATTATCGGTTGTCAAAAATGAAGACTGGAAACTGTTAACTACTGATTTGTTGCTTCAAACTGCTTGAGATCCTCGAACTGCTTGAGGTCTTTGGTCAATTTGTGACCGGTAAACATCTTCTGCAAAACACTGATAGTCTAAAGACTATAATACATAATACTAGTTGGAACAATTACCGGTTGAGCATAACTCATACATAAAGAAAGTGTGTGTCCATCAATGACAATCAAAACATCATCAAAATGCCAAAAATCTCCCCCTTTGGCATTGATGGCAACACTTAGGAAAATTTTGACATCTAAGTGTTTTTACAACAAAAATATGCCATAATCATAGTTACTCCCCCTAAGCATATACACTATCCCTTTTGCAGAAATTACAATGTATACTACTCTCCCAAAGTCGTAACATGAAAGTATACATAACATTCACCAAAATTTTATTAAATACTACTCCCCCTTTGCCAACAATGACAAAGTAATGCAAAATAACCCCTGTTTCCTTATATATAAAAATAGAGTAAATGTTTATGACAATAAGGAATAAAACTTATTAAAAATAGATTTAAAATCCTACATAAAAGTTTTCATGGCCAATGACCATGAATCAAGTAATGAGGTAGCAACCTCACTTTCTGTCTACATCTGGAATACTAGTTCTTCCATAGCGTCAATGGTACTCATCTCTTGAGTTACCGTGATGGCTTCTAGATTGAGAAAACATTTATGAAGAATTTGCAGTTTGGGTAATAAGACCAGTTGAAGCTCCTGCAAATCTTTTGTCCAGTTGCATATTTCTAATTCCACCTTGGCAGTCTGCAGTTAATAATGATGGACCATTTGCCCATATGTAGTAAATGAATCATATGGCATCTTGAAGGTGCTGATGTATACCTAGAACTCTAATTGGAGTTTATCTTTTTGCTTAAGGATATCATCACAAAATAGATGGGGTTGGCAAATTTTACTCAACTGTAATTTGCCCTCATCCATAGCTCCACTGATATCCTTCTTCTACTTCAGAAGTTGTGACCAAAGATGATTCAGTTTCTTGACTAAGGCAGTGTTCAGTGCCTTTTCATGATTCATCTTGGTAGTGGCTATAGCAACATCTTCCAAGCATTGTACTTGGTCCTCTACTATAGTACAAAGGAGTTTCATCTTGGATAGAGAGGAATTGATACTAGGGAGGTTAGTATCGGGAATCAGACTGGTAAGGGTGTCAACCACAGTTTGTATGACATCCCTTTCCTTCTTCCTCCACAACTCTTCCAGTCTTTCTTGTGCTAGTTTGATGCCTCGTAGTAGCTCAGACTCATCTGTTGATTGAAGGTCAATCGGACTGGTGGTGTCAACCAGTTTGGCTTGACCGTCGATTGCCTTGGGAGTCTCCACTTGTTTGGTTTCCATTGCTTCCTTTTCCTCTGCTGCTCTTTTCTTTTCCTCTGCTTTCTTCTTTTACTCCTCTTCTTGTTTCTTCTTTAGTTCTTCCTTCTTCTTGTCTTCTTCCTACTTTTTCTTTTCTTCCTCCTTTTTCTCCTCTTCTTTCCTCTTCTCCTCTTCTTTTCTCTTCTCCTCTTCTTTTCTCTTCTCTTCTTATTGTTTCCTCTTCTCCTCCTCTTTCTTTTTCTCTTCCTCTTTCCTCTTGTCTTCCTCTTTCTTTTCTTTTTTCGCTTGCTCTTTCTTCATTTGTTCTTTGTCGTGCTTCTCTTTCTCATCTTTTTCCTTGTCTTGTTTCTCTTTCTCCACTTTTTATTTGTCCTATTTCTCTTTCTCTATGTCTGGAGGGACATCCTCAACATCTAATGCATCCACATGAATGCGATCATTTTTCTCTATCACTCTTTACTCTTCACTGTCAAATGCTTCATCTAGTTTGCCTAATGTTAGATCAGGTGCTTGTTCAGCCTTCAGATTGGCCTCAGACACTTGGTGTAACTGGACAACAGCTTTTGCATGTAAACATGTGTCCTTCTCCACTTCAAAAGCTTTACCTTCCAGTATTCTGAGTCTTCTTCTTCTCATGAAGAAGAGGCCTTTGTTCTTATCCATTATCTCAAATAATTCAGAATTAGAGGCATTGGGAAAGTATTGTGCAAAGACTCTCTCCCTTATTTCCTGTTCCTTTTCAATGATAATACACCATTTTTTATCTAAAGAATTGTATAAAGAATCAGGTGTCATCGATCTAATTTCTAATGGCGACCGATCATTAACACATAAATATTTAATAATTTCTTGCTCTACTTCTTCTTTCTCACTATCAGTAAAATCATCAAAATATTCTTTTAAATCATCAAGCACCTTCCTCTTAATATTCTTAATAGTCCTTTGACAATGTGTCATTGGCTTGTAAGAGGAAATATCTGTATTTATCGGTGCTGACATTGTAGGTGCATTAACGGTAGATTTTGCCTTCTTGCTTGATTTCCTGGTCTTCTTTGGCTGTACTTTTGGTTCGGTATCCTCTGACTCCGGTGAGCTATTTTTGGTTTTCCGCTTCTTCTCAAAGACTTTAGTAGGAACTACCTTCGGTTTCTTCTTAGTAGGTGACCGCTTGGTCACTTTTGGATTGGCAGAGGTAACTAGTGTCGATACCGATGGCACTACTTTATCCTTTTCCTATTTTGGTTCTACAACTGGTGTTACCCTCTCCAAGTAGGTACTAGTTCACTTTTTCTTCACATCTAATGGTGAGGCAAGCAGGGTTGAGGCATACCCAATCAACATATCATACATCACTTCATAACCCATTGGTTCAACTGCTTCCTTTCTTGGTTCCACCATTTCCATTATGCATTCATCTACCTTTATTGTGAAGTAGATGTCATCTTTGTACTTCTTCACAATATCACCAGATATCCTCATTCTCTAGCTCATTTTCCACTTGAATTCATCAAAATATTTATTAAGAACCTCAGGATATCCGGTTCCCACTACTTGAAGACTTTCCCTAATTTTCTTGGAGGCTAGTTGGTCAGCAGACCATTGAACATCACCTACTACAAGGAAATAGCCTTGAAAGTAGAAGAATAGACTGACCAAAGTTGTCCAAACCTGAACCTTAGAGCATTATCCTATTTAATGGACTTTAGGTTTAGTAGCAATTGCTTCTGCAAATAGGTACATAAATCAAATGAGGCGTCTTCCTTAATCATTATGTAGGTGGAATTCACTACAGTAGCAGGGATAGAGTTCATTTTGCTGGAATAAAACATCTGGTAGCCAACCACCATGCAAGCATACTTAACCAAATCATATTTGATGGTGTTGATGGTCATCGCCCATTGGTCGCTCAGAGAACCAGTGAGCTTATTCATTTCAGTCTTGGTGACCTTCCTTAGAGCTGGCACCTCTCCAATGTTATAGAAACTGGTGACAACATGAATTGCTTCCGGTGTGATGTCATGCG
The DNA here is from genome assembly GCF_030272615.1 of Cryptomeria japonica. Lineage (NCBI taxonomy): Eukaryota > Viridiplantae > Streptophyta > Pinopsida > Cupressales > Cupressaceae > Cryptomeria > Cryptomeria japonica. Next base: position 331,632,384 of record NC_081405.1, on the reverse strand, counting down.
TTTGCTTGAGATACATTTTATCACCATGCACTCTACTCAGGATGATGCGGATGTGATATTTAGTGAACTCTTCTAGAAACTAAACCACATTGAGCAGTTTCTTCCTCTCTAGGATGCTATATTTAGGTTTGATTTTCTTGTCATCCCCAAAGAACAGACCTAGCTAAGAATGAATCACTAAGGATCCTAGGTCTTCTAGTTTACAATCTATATATCCTAAAATGTCTTCCTCGACAATAACTCTGATGGGTATCTGAGATAGGGCATTGTATTTCATCTTCTTTTGAAGAAACTCGGTTGAATCCATAGGTGCACTAGAACTAGAGTGTGATGCAGATGCCATGATAAGAAAGAAATTTGAGAAATACCTTCACAAACTGAAATTTAGGGTTTAGCAATGTTTCCCACAATACACCACTTTGGTTGCTTGATTGCCGCTTAGTGTTCTTCATCGATAGATTGAAAGTCTACCGGATTCCTCAGCAAGATTTTTGAATTCATTTTTAATTGCTAGACAAATCGCTCTTTGTCGCTCTGCTCTTGAAAATTCTTTGCTCGAAAACAGATAAGTGAAAATAATGACAAACAAATCCCTTTTAAAAATTCTTTCACCTACCATAATAAATGCACCACTGCTAGGGTACAAACCCTAATTTTTCCTTTTACCATTTCAAGTCTTCTACCAATTGATAGGTAACATATACCAATTAAGGTCTTTACCGATATAAACTGGGGGTTCAAATATTTCATCGATATGCTCCCCCTAAGATTTTCTGAAGCTCAGTTTGCTAGTTAAGAGATTTCCACACTAGGTGCAAAAACCGGTTCATCGTGTGACACTTCTTCAGGTTTCTTTTTCCAAGTTTTATTCATTCTTTCTTGAATGGTTTCAAGATCAATCTTCCCTTCATGAGTGATTAGTATATCATCCGATAGGTTCTTTCTCATTCTGCAGGTTCTGGTAGTGTGACCTAGTTTGTTTCAATGATAGCATACCATTCCAGGTGTTCTCCATGGTCCATTATTCATACTACCATTCTTCCTTCTAAATGTTGCAGGAGTGTGACCACTACCATGAAAAATTAAATAGGTTTCTCTCCAACCAGTTGCCGCTTGATAGCCACCTGACCGATGGTCATAGGTATTATATCGGTTGAGATTCCGGTTCATAGAGGATTTCGGGATAACTCCTTGAGTCCTTTGAGGGTATCTCCCAGTGTTGTGCAAAATAGACCTGCATTCAAATGCTTTATTCCCAAACTTGTTGCATGCATAGCAGTTTCCATTGAATCTATTGGATCTAGGCTTATTGTTTAGAAAATAAGGAAAATTATTGTAGGCCTTGCTTCTACACACATTAGTAGTATGTCCTTCCTTTAGACAATTGAAGCAAATAGGTTTAAAAAATTTCTTACCTTTATCCTTGGATGTTGGTTGCTTCTTTGATGCTTCATCTTTTGTTCTAGAGGTCTCACCTTCCTCATACCAAGAGAAACCAAGTCTAGTGGTATTCTTTACCGGTTTTGCCGATTCCAACTTTTGTTCTAGCTTAGCAATACTCTGATTGAATTTGGTACGTATCTCCTTTGACTCAGTAAGTTCCTTGGAAATAGTAGCATTAGATTCCATCAAGGTTGCCTTCTCAGAAATAGCCATGTTTAGTTCACCTTGCATTTCTTCTTTTTCCAATTTACTCTCTTGGAGATGAGCGATAAGGGTACTTATTTCTTGCTTCAGCTTGGAGATCTCATGATCTTTGTCTTTTACCAGATCTTCAGCTTTCCTTCAGTTCTCAAGCTCTTGACACATTCTGATAGTCAGTCCTTCAAACTCCTTTTTCAGGTTGGCTTTAGATTCATTCAGTTTTTCAACTTCTTCAACTAGGGTATCCATGTCAGCTTCATCAGAAGAGCTATTTTCAGTAAGTTCCATCAGTTTCTCAGCACGCTCTCTTCTTTTGGCCAAAGAGGCTTTATACTTGACTTTGAGTTTATCATAGGCTCTCTCAGTATACGTGAGATGATGAGTGAGTTCCCTCATAGTGTATTCCCCCATATCTCCTTCCAAGTGGTTAGACTTATAGAAAAGTTAGCTCTGATACTAATTGATGAATACTAAGTGGGGGGGTGAATTAGTATACCAAAAAATATTGAACTCAAACTCTTAAATAGTTTAGTAGATAACCGGTATAACAAATTCACTAATAAACCGGTTAAGATAAATGCAAACCAAATAGAAAATAAAGAATTCACCCACAAAAGCACAATCACCATAACACAAGATATTTTGGTGTGGAAACCCAAATGGGAAAAACCACAGTGAGTAGAAACTCATAGGTAACTATCTGCAGAATAGAAACCAAATCGGTTAAGGTTAGACCGGTTAAGGTCATACAATGTTCTTCACTAGAATATATCCTGTTAGGAATCTAGATCTCTATTAGGAGATAAGTCCTGTTAAAGACTACCTTGCTAAAGGATTTCAGATCCACAGTTGTGAACCACCTTGTTAGAGGATTTACAAAGGCTTTGCTGGGCCTACTCGGTTAAGGGTTTCAGACTTGTCGAAGATGTGAGTAGTCAACAAGTGAGTGATCTAGATACTATCAAAGTATGCTTGGTTAAATCCTTGATAGCTCATTGTTATTGCATTTTAGCATTACTTCAGTCTTCAATATCTCCACACTCTAACTCTTCACACAGACCTAATCTTTGCTACAAAGATCACACATAACCTTCTCATACATCATACATCTCTCATCCATACAAACCCTAGACATGATGTCCTTATAAAGGAAACTGATTTCATGTTGGTCCAATAGGATTAAACTACAAGTTCCTAGGTTCAATGCATCTAGACACATTTGGTAACACAATACAAAATCACCACCAAAGTGTCAGTGGATGATAACTCATCATAGAGTAATACCAGTTCATACAATATACTGATTACGGGTTGTCAAAAATGAAGACTAGAAAATGTTAACTACTACTTTGTTCCTTCGAACCGCTTGAGATCTTCGAACTACTTGAGGTCTTTAGTCAATTTGTGACCGGTAAACATCTTCTGCAAAACACCGATAGTCTAAAGACTATAATACATAATACCGGTTGGAACAATTACCGATTGAGCATAACTCATACATCAAGAAAGTGTGTGTCCATCAATGATAATCAAAACATCATCAAAATACCAACACTTTCGAATGTGCAATGGACTTGGCCTTCCTAAGTTTCCTTGGTAAGTTCATTGTAGTCTATTTGGATGATTTGATTGTTTATTCTAAGAAATTTCAAGATCATTTCTATCATTTGCAACAAGTTCTGTGTAAGTGTAGTCAGCATGGAATTTCCCTCAATCCCAAGAAATTTATTTTTTGGGTTACCGAAGGTAAGTTACTTGGGCATATTGTTTCAAAAGAAGGTATAAAAATTGATGCTGAAAGAGTAAAAGCTATTCGTCATCTTTTGATGCCAACAAGTAAGAGTGTTGTCCATTCTTTCTTCGGCAAAGTAAATTTCTTATGAATATTTATTCCAAAATTTGTTGAATAGTCTCGTCACATAGTTAACATGATGAAAGGAAATTCTCTTTTCAAGTGGACTCTCGAAGGAAAGAAATATTTTCATCAGATCAAGGAGACCATGGCAATCGCCCCAGTCTTGGTATGCCCTGGTTATACCAAATAATTTATCATGTATAGCTATGCATCAGATCATACCTATTCAACCATATTAATGCAGAAAAATAATGAAGGCATGGAATCACCCATTGCATTCATTAGTTATCCACTAAAATCTCATGAGTTGAAGTACTCAGAAATGGAGAAGAATACTTTTGCCTTGGTAAAAGTGATGAAACATTTCAGGTTTTATATTGTGAATTCACATGTCATTGCTCTTGTTATTGATGTTGTTTTCAAGACAATTTTGACGCAACAAGAGTTTGGAACTAAAAGGGGCAACTGGATTGCCAAGATTCAAGAATATAACATGGAAATCAAGCCCACTAAGTTGGTTAGTGGAAAAGGTCTATGTAAGTTGATAACTAACAAAAAATCAATTGATGAAGTGGTGCTAGGAAATGAAGGTATGAGTCAAGATCTTCCCAAGGTTCTATTTGTTAGCACCACGGATGAGTGGTATTCCGACTTGGCATATCTCTTAACATATGGAGACTAACCTACACACCTATCAAGTAATGAAAGGCAAACCCTGAAGCTTAAAGTGGTGAATTTTGTCCTATGGGACAATAGTTTGTATAAGAAAGGTCAAGACGACAATTTCCTGCGCTTTGTGGACAAACAAGAAGTAAGATTACTTCAAGATTTTCATGATCTTGCTTGTGGTGGACATTTTTCTACCCCTGTCACTACACACAAAATCTTGCGTACTTGATACTATTGGCTGACATTGTTTAAGGACACATAGAGTTGGGTTTGCAAATGTGAGCAATGTCTACAATTTGTGGGTAAGCCTAAACTAGCTGCACTCCCTCTTAAACCAATTGTAATTGAAGAGCCCTTTCAATAGTGAGGATTGGAATTAATTGAACCCGTCAATCCGACATCCAGTGCAGGTCACATAAACATTCTCATAGCAATAGATTACTTCACCAAGTGGGTGGAGGCAATTCCAACTAAGCAAGCTACCTCGGCGGTGGTTTGTCAATTTTTGAAGGAAAACATCGTTTCAAGGTTTGGTGTTCCTCATAAGATAGTAACCAATAATGCTTCATGTTTTTCATCTTATGAGATCATTGACTTTTTCTTTGATCATGGTATTACCCTTTCACACTCATTTGACTATTATCCACAAGGAAATGGTCAGGCCGAGTCAAGCAACAAGAATCTAGTTACTATTATGAGGAAGCTTGTTGATGAGAAACAACCGACTTGGCATAAAGCTCTTTATGATGCACTATGGGAGGATCGTATAACTCCAAAAAGAGTGATCAATATGTAACCTTTTCAACTTCTGTATGGGTTGAATGCCAATATTCCTATCACTATGTAACTTCCAGCATTAAAGCTTGCTAAGGCCATTGAAAATGAAACCTATCAAGTTTCACTTGATAAGCAGATTATGTTTCTTTCTCAGTTGGAAGAAACCAGAGAAGAAGTGGTTGATAGAATTGTTGCACACCAAAGCCAAGTGAATATGTTATTTGATAAGAAAAAAACTTCTCGTGAGTTCTCAGTTGGTGATCAAGTCTTGTTATGGGACAAGAGAAGCGAACCAAAAGGTCTGCATGGAAAGTTTGACTCCTCATGGAGAGGTCCCTTCACTATTCATGAAATATGTGGCGAGCATAGCTACTTACTTGCATATGTGGATGGTACCCCATTCTCGCTATCTCTCAATGGACAACATATGAAGTTCTTTACTCAATGAAGAGCAATGTAAAGGAAGGTGTATGTTTTGTAAAATTTGTATAGTCTTTTCTTTTTAGTCTTTTCGTTGCCTGACTCTATAGCCCAATGAATACAGGCACTCAGAGTTTTAGATTCTACAAGCTTCAAGTGGTGCAGCTTGTTCCCCAGTCAGAGCTAGCTATTGTCCTTGATTTCAGCATGACCAAAATCATGAGGCAACCCTATGAAACTAGTCTGTTTCATACCTTACGACCTTCGGGAGAGCTTGATCGACTCCGTCGGTTAGCTCATTTAGCTTTTTGCTTTTCATTTTTATTGTTTTTAAGTTTTCAAGATTTGCAATTTTTCTTGTAGGTTGGACTTTAAAGTCTCACCTACAGGGTTCCTTCTTTTTAAAGGGAATTGCACATTGGACTTTAAAATCTAATGTGCAAAGGTTTGATTTTCCCTTGCAGATCGGACTTTAAAGTTTAACCTGCAGGTAATCCTTCCCCTGCAGTTCAAAATTTAAAGTCTGACTTGTAGGTTGATTTGTCAAAATTTGCATGTTGGACTTTAAAGTCCAACTTGCAAGGGTTTTAATCCTCCATGTCGAACTTTAAAGTCTGACATGCACCACACAATTAACCATTAATGAACACATTTATTGCTAATATTTGGGGTTATTTATTAATCTTTTGAGGTTATTTCTTCGTTTTGTTTTGATTTTTCTCCTCTGTGCTTGCCCTCCTACTCCTCTCCTCACGAATTCAACTTTGATTCATCACTAGTCACTTGATTTTCTTTGGCCGCATGGATTCAGGTAGGGTTTTTGTTTGTTTTCTAGTTTTTCTTTTTGCTTTGCCCTTATTTTTCTTCTTCATTTCCTTTCGCATTTTTTTCTAGTGTCGGAGGGCAATCGGACTTTAGTGTCCAATTTCTCTTAAAATTTCTCTTCGAGTTGAGGGCACATCAGACCTTATTGTCTGATTTCCCTTTGATCCATTTTAATTTCTCCCTTCTCCCCTCTCCTGCACGTTGGGTTTTAAAACCCAACATGCAGGCTGATATACAGAGATAACTCTTCACATATCGAACTTTAAAGTCTGATATGCAAGAGGTTAAATCTCCCATATCAGACTTTAAAGTCCGATATGCGAGAGGAGATTATTCGATTGACATGTCACGCTTTAAAACCCAATATGTCAATTCGTTTCCCTTCCCCAACACATCGGACTTTAAAGTTTGATGTGCTGGTCTTATGAATGATTTACATCTACACATCAATTTGCTAATGATATTTCCTAACTTTCACATTAGACTTTAAAGTCCGATGTGCTGATGACTTTCCCCAATTTGCACATCGGACTTTAAAGTCTGATATGCAAGTAAAGATGTTTTATCTTTGCACATCGAACATTAAAGCCCGATGTGCAAATCTTGACTCCTAAGGTGTAGATCGAACTTTTTTCCTCGACTTGCCATTTTGACAGTTTTGCTCCCAAGCCTGTTCTGAGTCCAATTTTTCGATCTAATTGATAAAATTTGGTTTTATTGATGATGATAACTTTCGAAGAAGCTAATCCTCAATGTTGAATGCATTCATTTGCAAATGTCAAGGCCCTCTCATGATGAATCAGAGCCTTCTTTGAGTCAATTGGAATCTTCACTGGGTAAAACATCAGCAAAGAAGATGAAGTACAAGTATGATAAGTACTTGAATTTGTACCCAGAAAGTTCAATAGATTCAAACATCAAGGAAATCAAAGATATAGAAATTGGTCATTTCAGTATATAGGAGTTTATTGATCGACTTGAGAAAGATCCTTCCCACCTAACAAGCTTGATCAAATCTGAGTTGCATAAATATGCTTCCTTCCCAGTTGTAGCTCATGATCTGGATTTTGTACTTGTAGTAGCGGATAACTTTGATCTGAATACAAGACACATTAGGGATGCTGATCAAAATGTGATCATGACTTTGGATAGTGTTTTCTTTAACAGTATTTTCAAAGGTTCTTTAGTGGAGGAAGTAGCTGACATTTCTCAGGAAAGTGTTCAGGAGTACTATGAGAAAAATGAGGTCAAATGCAAGAAAGTGATCAATACAGTGTACCTTTCTGCTGCTAGAAATTCTACCTTCTCGCGATGGCCTAAGTATTTACATAGAAGTGACTTTAATGAGGAGTACAATGATATGGTCATCATGTTGGAAAGAGTGAAGTGTTTAAAGGATTCTCATTACTTTCAAAGTTGTATGTGTTATTGCATAAATATAATCAAGAAAGGGGCTGCTAGGATTGATTAGGGTGAGAAGATCAGTGATGCACTCTATGCGTAGTTGAAAGAAGTCAAAGTTGCATTGAAATTTTAGAAGACCTCTTACCTGGCTTATGCTGCCGCTTCTATGAGGCAATATCCAGGTTTATCTACCAAAGGTGACAAGAGATTACTACCTGTTTGGGAATACTATGATCAACTCACGATCAAGAATCAAGGTAGCCATTTTAGAAGAGTCAATGATGCCTTCTTTGTTGTGTGTAAGTGCATGTTTGATAAAATCATGCAGAAGAAAAGAATATCAGAGGCTGCATATAACAGGGTGTCTCATTTTGGATGTGTTTTTCTTCAGTTTCCAACATGCACTTACATTCGGATCGGATGTTTCTTAGGTGAACCCTTCATTTTACCAAGGTATCCTTCTGATAAGATCATTCTCATGAGGTTGTGTTGGTAACTAATCTATGTACATGAAAAGCAATTGCAAGCACATAAGACCGGGTTGAAGTTCCCAGAATCTATTAGCAGGTACTCAGTTTTAACTAACCCCAAGGCCAAAAACATGGAGGAAGAGATGCAATGGAACACTATGAGAATATTCAAACCACAAACTAATTTTGATTTTTCTGGCATGAAGAATAAGCTCAAAAGAAAGTACACCCATGTTTTTAGGTTCAAGGATATGTGGACGGATTGCTAGTATGAGCAAGACATAAGAAGAATGGATTTTAGACATCTTACCCTGGAGCAGATTGAAAATTTAGATTTGGCAAAGATCCTAGTGACCACGGAAGACCCTGATGATATAATAGACCCAATCTATTATGAAAAGAAGATTGGCGACTCTCCACTTCCATCGGTGCAATGGTTGAAAAAGGAGAGTAAGTCTATCACTCAAAGAATCTCTCCCATTTTGGCAAACACCAATGCATGGTTGTTGAAAAAGAATCTTAGAATGAAACAAATTCCTCCTAGTTCTGTAGATGATGATAATAGTGATGGACCGGTTGGTAAGACAACTACAGCTGAAATAAGAACCAAGGGAAAATAAGATCAACAAGCACTATCCTCGGCCCCTGCAATGGAATCTAAGGGGAAAGGACCCAAAATCAAGTTCACAATTAAAGGGTTCAAAAAAGGTGAATCATCTTCAGTAGCATAGGGGACAACCACAAAGGAACCAGAACAATAGACTGTTAGAGATACTGAAAAAGAGGAGATAGAAGAAGGTGAAATTCCTCAACAAGAGGAAGCACAGGTTGAAGAAACATCACATCTTGGTAAAGTTAATGTCCTGACCACTTCACAGGCACCAACTCATTTAGAGGTGATTATCCATTCCATCAAGTTTGATTCTGATCAAGAGGAAGAGGAATTTGATGATGAGGACCTAGGCATCGATATGTCGCAGTCAGAGACTGCTCAACAATTTTTCGCATTATCCAACTTTTCTAGTCTACATGATATTCCTTCAACCACCATTCAATCTTCAATGTTGGAGTTTCCTGAAGCTATGGAGAAAACATTTGTGGAACTACAGATGATGAATTTACCTTCTACGGTGGTGATAACAGAAATTCCATCTCTAGTAAGCACTAAAGTTATTTATACTATGGTGGTCATAAAAGAAATTCCACCTCTGGTTAGTACTCAAATTGTTTCCACTACGCCTTCTACTCTCTCCTTTGTGGCCATAACTGAAAAAGGGTCATCATCAATAATTATTACTACATTAGTGGGCATATCACGGGATACTCCAACATTGATATCAATAACAACATCTACAACTATTGCAAGTTCAAGCCAGTTTACTCTTGAAATACCAAATCAGACTCAGCAAGAAGCTACTACTCCACCTTCCAATCCAAAATTACCACCTTGGATGGAGGTAGTAGCACCTAAGAGGAAGAAACAAGTAATTTCACTTGATTAGCTTGATTTTGAGCAGTTGGTTCCTCCAAAGACCATCTTTCGGGTGTTAGTAGACCTGACTTCTAAAAGGAAGTATGCTAAGGTCACGATACCATCATCAGATAAGAATAAATATAATATACACCCTAAGGATTACATCATGCAAACTGTAGAGCTTGGGGAGGAGAAGCATGAGACTATTAAGTTGGATTCTCAGATAGCTTTTAACTCTTTGTTATGGAGACTTGACCAAGAGAGGGATGAGAAGAATGAATTAAAATAGAAATCTGAATAATTGACTAATGTTCTTCTGAAAGTTGCACAATCCTCCTAGGAAGTTGAGCCCATAGGATCCTCAATGGACACTGAAGCTCTTAAGAAAATTGAACAGGTAGGAGCCAAGGGCCAAGTGGTGGAGTAGTGGATTGCATGGTTGAAGTCAGAAGGGTCTCATCTCCTAAGTTCAACAGTTGGGTTATTGACTGATTTTGAAGTAATCCAAAGTTAGATGAAAAGTGTCAAAAGTTCATTATCTCAAGAGATTGAAGATATTGAGAAGAGTACAATCCTTTGGAAAAAAAATGGAGGACTTCAGAATAGACGTCCTTGTTGAAAATAAAGTGGTTCCTTCAAGGGAAAAATATATCCAAATCTTGTCACTATTGACTCACAAGAAAGAGACAACAAGGTTGATCACACCAGAGTTGGATTGAGAGAGGAAGGAAGGTGATGATGAAATTGATCTGATTTTTGCTAGAATTATTGACCTTCCTTGTTATCTGTATGATGATATTCAGAATCTCATTACTAGTGATGCCATGATGCAAAAATTTCTTTCCTTAATGGATCACTACACGGGACAAGATTTCTCACTTGGTGCATTCGATAAGTTATTGGAGATCCAAGTCAATTTTGAGGTCCTTGCATCCATGCTGAAGGACGGGAAAAATAAATATGTAGAGGCTGACGATATGATTTCTTGTGTTCGTGTAATCACATATTCTACCCCAATGCCAAACCAAGAAGAGATGGAGGCCATCCTGACTAAGTTTGAAGAATTCCACAAATCAAACAAAGAGGACAAAGATGAATAAAGTGTCCCTTTTTGACATTTTCTTTTCATGAAGTTTCATTGTTAGATGCTACAAGTTTTCCCACAGCTGTATATTTTCTTTCTATTGTAGTTGTAGTCAGGTGGGACTATTCAGTTGAATTAGTCAACTCTGCCCACATTTTTCTTCACTCTTCTTATATACAAGGAGAACCCTCATTTGTATATTTTTATCTTTAATTATGCTAAGCAAAACTCTGTCAAATTTTTGCCTCAACTAAGACTTTGAGCTTTTGTTGTGAAGATTTGATCAAGCAAATAAAGAAAGCAATTTTATTTGATCCCAAACTTTGTGTTGTGTTTATAAAATTGTTTATATGAGTTTATGTTCTTACATTCATGACTTATATATGTTCTTAAATTTTTTGATATAGGAGGTATTGTTAAGTGGGTAAAACAGCTCTTGAATTGTGAAAGTAGACTTTGTGCTCCTTGAATATTTAGGAAATTTTCTATTGTTAAGTGATTAGTAGTAGGGTTTGTATTGGTACTATTGCTTGTACTTTTAAGGATTAAGGAAATATACTTGGAGACTTTGAGCTGCAAGATTGAATTCCTTACCATTGTGATAATTAGTTAAGTTAGTGTTATATTCAAGAAAGACTTGATAACTCAATGATGAACCACTAGTACCAAACCCGTACTGAGAGGGGGGGGTGAATCAGTACAGACACAAATACAGTCCAAAAACTGGTTTGACAACATATACTCACAATGACTGATAAACAGAGATACCGATAAAACAAAGTGCAACCGGTAGCATCCAGAATAACTCAATCAGTCATGAACTAGTCACTTACTAAGCTTTTCACTTAGCTCAATACCACATTATCATAATATTCTCATGCATGAACTAGTAGACCTAACCATCAAATCTTCACAATAGTGAGTTCAATATGTTTTATAGACAAGCATAAAACATAGAAACTTCATGTGCATAATAGATAAAACAAAGCATCACAGGACAAAAGCATTTCACATGACACACATATTTTTCACGTGGAAACCCAACTGGGAAAAACCACAGTGGGGATGAATACCCACAAGTTGCTTTTTGAACTCTTTAGAAGTCCGCTCTGTTAGGAGCCTTGTCCGGTTAAGAACATTACAATAGGTTTTGGTAGGAACTAATCCTGTTAGGGATCACTCGGTTAAGGGATACCCGGTTAAGGGTTAAACCTAGTAGGGTCACCTTGTTAGAGGATTTTAAGAACTCAATAGCTGAAAGGATCTCCTAAGCTTCTCTAGCTTCTCAGAATTCATTATCTTCGAGTTACCCAGTTAAGGGATTTACAACAAGCTGGTTAAGACCACCTAATTTAAGGGATTTTGAATCAAGCCAGTTAAGGCTACCCTGTTAGGGGATTTTGCAACTGTTGAAGTGGTTAGAGATCAACAAGTATTACAATGATCTGTTAACAATACTTAATACTAATGCAGATCTGTTTAGGCTCCTCTTTTCCTTCTACACATACACTTTGCTGGAATCTCTTTTCTCCTATGGTCTGGCAAGAATCTTGTATCACTTTCATTAGATACACACTCACAACTTTTTGCCAACAACTTTAGACAGAAACCTAACATCGACCTTATAGGGAACATACAGGTCAATAGCAAAAACCCTAAACCCTAAACCTGTTAGGTTGAGCAATTCAAACGGTTCAATCCTGACCGTTGAAACATACTGCATTGAATGCACCAATCTTGAGTCGATCTCAAGATATTCTCCATCGTCCATTATCCACCATTTTCATGGCAGCTGATAACCCATCACGCGTTATCACTATTTGATAGACTTCGCACATTCTCGAGGTAGATAGGAATAGTCTTCTTCATGCAAGATCCTTCATGCGCACAGAGCTTACGTGGCAAAATGATCTATCCTCCATCATACTACTAACTCATCACACAAAGATCACCGATTGAGTCACATAGACTTGAGATACTCCAGCTGGAAACCCCGAAGTGGAAGCTGCCTTACCAACCAGTAGTCATACAATGCTTCCATGTGCCGGTTCCCATAATTGCATGCCGGTTCACTTTGAACAAATGTGCCACTTCACTTTGGCATATACTGGTTCACACATATGCCGGTATCTCTTTCTTCACTTATCTCATGTGCCGGTTCACACTATGTCTCATATTGACATCAATGACAACATACAATATCATTATGTCTTCATGCCAATTTACATAAGGCTCATGCTGGTTCACATAATGCCAACAAGACTGTGTTTCTTGCTTATAAAATCTTGGTATAATTTGTTGGATTAATTCGTTAATTTACTTAAGTATCAAAGTAATAGGGAAATTGTAACAAAGTGGAGGGAGAATACACTAACTCTGAAAAAAGAGAGTTATATGCACAACACTAACCCACAAATTTTAATTTCTTATTAATTAGAGAAGAAATTTCAAAGGGAACCTCCCCTTGATGAGAGGAGAGATTAATTTCTCAATGTAGCTGTGTGTGAATCATATATTTTGTCCTTGGAACGCTAGTGACCAAAAATTCACCCAACACAACATAAGCAAGAAATTATCTCACAACTTCAATCCTAGCTACCGGTGCAAAGGCTTCACCATAATCAATTCCTTCCTTCTAAGAATATCCTTTACAAACCAATCTGGCTTTATTCCTCACAAGTTATCCATCTTCATTCAATTTATTTCTAAAAACCCATTTAGTTCCAATAACATTCTTATTTTTAGGTCAGGGAACTAAAGTCCATAAGTTATTCTTTTCTATCTGATCTAATTCTTCTTCCATAGATTTCATCCAACATTCATCTTTACAAGCTTCAATTACTGGTGCTGGTTCAACTTGAGAAATAAAACAAACGTCATCAGCAGCCAACCTTCTTCTTGTCATCACTCCTTTGATTTTGTCTCCAATGATCTGATCTTTTGAATGATTCAACCTTACATACCTAGGAGTCTTCTGATTTTTTGATCCTTTGTCCTGATCTTCAGTTACTATTGAATTTTTTTATATTGTCGGAGTAACTAGTTCAACATTCTATTCTGATGTAGGTGCTACTATTTCAGTTATGATCATTTTCACTGTCAATTCTCTCTCATAGGTTTTGATTTGACTTATGTTCTGCTCATCCACTTTGACATTTGTGCTCTCCACAATTCTTTACTATCTTTTGTTATAACATCTATATGCTTTTATTTCATTAGAATAACCAAGAAATATTCCTTCATCATATCTGGGATCAAACTTTCCAATGGAATCATTTCTTTTGATATAGCATTTACTACCAAAGATTTTGAAATACTTAACTGTCGATGTATGACCAAACCATAACTCATAAGGTGTCTTTCCGGTATCTCCTTTGATATGAACTCTGTTGAATGTGTACACTGCCATGCTTACAACTTCTCTCCAGTAGATATGAGGAAAAATAGCTTCCATCATCATAGTTCTAGCTGCATCCAAGATAGTTATATTCTTCCTTTCCACAACTCCATTCTCCTGAGGTTTTCGGAGTGCAAAAAGTTGTTTCCTTATCCCATTCTTCTCACAATAGCTATTAAATTCATCAGATATGAATTCTCCACCCTGATCTGACCTTAAACATTTAATCTTCAATCTTGTCTCTATCTCAGCTTAAGCTTTAAATATTTTAAACTTTTCAAATGCTTCAGACTTCTCCTTTAGAAAAGTAACCCACATCATTCTCGAATAATCATCAATGATTAGTATGAAATATCTATCACCGTGAAAATTTTTGATTCTAGCAGGACCACACAAATTAGTATGAATAAGATCAAGAACATCATTAGATCTATCTTGTATACTCTTAAAAGAAGTTCTGACTTGCTTTCACATTTGATATTCCTTACAAACCGGATTATAGGGCTTTACAATCTTAGGTATATCTCTAACTGCCTTAGTAGAACTGATCTTCACAATGCTATCAAAATTCACATGACACAACCTCTTATGCAATAGCCAACTCTCATAAATTTGTGTAATAAAACATGTCTTCTCACCTGAGTTCAAATGAAATATATTACCTTTACTCTATGTACTGGTTGCAATTTCCAATCCGAATCTGTTGATAATCTTGCATTTTCCATCCTTGAATTGTAACTGAAATCCCTTATCCACCAACTATCCTACTCTCAAAATATTATGCCTTAAATCTTCAACATAATAAAAATTATCAGTGTTATGATTACCGTCCAATGATATTGTTCCTCTTCCTTTGATTATGCATGCTTTGTCATCTCCAAATCTAAATAGACCACCATCAAATTCTTGCATAGATAAAAACTTCCTTTTATCTAAAGTCATATGATGTGAACATCCATTGTCAATTACCCATTCATCCTTGTCTTTAATTTTAGTAGCAAGGGCCTTCTCTTCAAGTACCAGATCATCTTCCTTGATAGCCAAAAATACTCATTTCTTTCCATTGTCAGATTCACTAGCTGAATCTTATACCAGTTCATCATTAGAATCAGTCACACCTTCCTCAACCGCATAGTAGCATGAATTGTCTTTGTTTTTGTTGTACTTATGCTTGTTCTGATAATCATGGTTAGGCCTAAAAGGTCTTCTAGCTCTTTCTTGAAATCTTGAATTCCTTTCAAGACATCTAGATGCAAAATGACATATCTTATTATATGCAAAGCATTTAAAAGGTGTTTTTCCTTCATACTTACTTCTTGTTGGTCCTTTAGGTATTCCTCTAGCAAATAAGGCTTCAAGTTGCTCAAAGTCTTCATCTTCTTTCTTCACATCCTCTAGTTCCTTCTCATATAAATCTTTCCAATAACTCAAGCTGGTAGATGATGTAGATGCATGAAAAGAAGGTTTAGATTTCATAGCACAGGAAGGTCCAAATTCCTCAAGTTCAAAAGTAGATAACTTCCCAACCAAGGTATCCCTATTAACAGAGGTGTTTTCCATAGTTCTCAACTCATTAATTGCAGTAGAATTCATCTTATAAGCTAGTGGTAAAGCTCTCAGTACTTTAGAAACTATTTCATCTTCGCTCAGAGATCCACCACAACATTGAATTCCTAAAACAATCTCATTAACTCTCTCCATAAAAATAGTAATCCTTTCATCTTCTTCCATCTTTAGGTTCTCATACTTCACCTGGTAACCATCAAGTTTAGCAATTTTAATAGTAGGGTCACCTTCATTCAGAGTCTCCAATTTGTCCCATATAGCGTTTGGAGTTGATTTGTCAGTTAGTCACATTATTTCCTGATCAAAAGGTGCACACAAAAGGGCTTTTCTACCTCTACAATTATTATCAAGCTCTATATCCAGACCTATCAGAGGAGGATTGCTAGATGCTAGATTAAATGATGTAACACCATTCTCAGTGATCTCCCAAATCTCCTTTCCAAAACATCTTAGATGAGTCTCCATATGAATCTTCCATACTTTGTAATTTGTTCCATCAAGCCTAGGAATTTCTCTCTGGAAAACAACTGCAGATGTATTTGATGAACTTGAACTACTAGATGTCATGGGATATTTATCAAGTGGTTAATCTTCTGCAAAGAGTACCAAGCTTTGATACCAATTGTTAGACAAATCTAATAACCAGAGGACAACTAAGGGGGGAGGGGGTGGATTAGTTGTCACTGGATTATAGAACTTTAAACATTCAAAACCTTATTACCAGAACACATAAACTCAATACCAGAATGCATAAACCAAATACCAGAATAATAGATATAGCAATTAAACATAAGCATAAATCACAAAACAATTACCATACATCCATAACACATGACACCAAGATTTGTACGTGGAAAACCCGGTAAAGGGAAAAACCATGGTGGGAAGCCTACCCATAGTCTAATAATACTTCTGCAGTAAGTATGTGATTACAATATGAGGGGCCTTCACATGCAAGAAGGCCAATAGCCTAAAGCATACTTCTCATCACAAAAAGGAGCCTTACTAACTACAAAAACATCAGACTACAATCTGGAAAGAAGAGTGAACTGCAAAGATAGCATCTCTTATGCTTGAGTACAGTTCTGGTTAAGCTCAATATCAGAGGCCTTAAACCTCTCTTACAAACCCAATTCGATCACCTATGATCGACCAAACTTTTTGCATATGATTACAACATTATTCACACCTAGATAACCATAATCACAGATGCACATGATCTACAAAGTGAACTTACATCATATTTATACCAACCCAGAACCTAAACAATTAGGTTGGCCACCTAACAGATAATACAATAAGTCCATAATATAAACCTACAATCCAATGATCAACCAAGTTGTCTTAGGCTGAATATAATGTAAGCCAATCCTTAAATCCCACCAATAACGCATCAGGAACATCCTTCAACACATTACATAAACTGATCCATAACCTAGATAACACGAGACCTAAAATATGTCACCATAAACAAAATCCAACACCACCAATGAACTGGAACACAAACAAGATAACCAACAACATCTTGAAAGCCATCTAGAAGCCGCACCAACACCGCTTATCATGTGCATCAAAATATCTTCAACAAAGCTCTACCAGTAAAACCCTTACCAGTGACCAAAAGGCTTACTAGAACTAATGATAGCTCCTGAGTCATCAAATCCTGAATCAACTGATTATGATACACATCTGAATAGGATGATGACAGGTCCAAACAAATTCCACAAACCAAAGCATACTTGATCATGCTAGATTAATATCATAAACCAACCACTCTACTAGAACCAACCAAAAATCGGTAAACAACCAAAACAACCGGTGTTGCTATCAATGACAAAACATCAATGCAACACATAATCAATTCCTCTAAATTTCCAACAGAAACAACTCAATGTGATGGAGGTAATGCAGAATCAAATTGTATTATATCATGAAAATTAATTAGAAACTATCAACAACATGTGAGATTACAAGATTCACCATGCTGGCATGATTACATACATGCTCAAGTACAATATCCGGGCTCAAGCACAAACACGAGCTAACTTGGGAACTCCTAACCTTTAGATTTATCTTCTATATTCTAGTGACTAAATTCTAATGCTCAATTAAAATGATTTATATGCTCAATAATGATTTGTGTTAGCCCAAAATGAAACAAATATAGATGAAGAAGATGAAAGGTGTAAAAAAACCAAGTCAACCTCCACTAATGAAATTTCTCTTAAAAGTCCATATAATGAAGTGCCAATCTAAAGGAAGGTCGGCCACATGCCAAGAAATGTTGGAAACAAGGAAATGGATCTTTGCAATCTACAAAAGTGATCTGTAATATTCACCAATAGAAAATAGGTCCAAATAGTTCTGGTGTTCTAAGCCAGAAAACTGTCTCAGATTCTAGAAGGGATAACTTGCAAGGAAAAGATCCAAACATCCCACGGACTAAGGATAAGGTAGATGAACAGGTCCACAAATAAAATCCAGATTCGCAAGATCCAGTGAGAAAAAACCAAGAAACATGGAAAGAAATGTAGAAAGTGCAAAATAGGAACAACTAAAAAGAAAATGTTTTTGGTTGATGCAAGATTGCCAAGAATTAGGGATGCTCCTACATCAGACATCCAGGGTTGTTAGAAAAAAAAGATTCCCTCACTTTGTTGGGGTTAGAGGAAAACCAAGGCAGTCTACCTCTTCCTAGGAAATCCATGATGAATCTTCAACTTGTCTACCCTTCCATTTGACAAGATAGTCTTTGTATTGGTTGCTCCGAGTACTATGCCCAATCCTACTGCTCTCATTCCTTCTGGGGTATCTTCTTGTCCAAGTCTGCAACACTGTCCTCATTGAATTCTATCTCATGATATTGATATAGATCTACAATATTGAATATAGGTGAAATACCCAGGCTATCTGGTAACTCCAGGTCATATGCATTTCTGGAACTGAATTTCTTTAAGATCTTACAAGGTCCAAACTTCCTCACATTCAACTTATTATAGGGTCCAATTGGAAATCTCTCTTTTCTCAAACACACCATCACTTCATCTCCAAATTCAAATTCCTTATGTCTCCTCTTTTCATTTGTTTTCTCCTTATATTTGTTGATCATATTATCCAAATGTTGTTTGACCTGAGTATGTACTATCTTCATATGCTCTGCAAATTCTCCTACTTCTACACTCATGTTGTCTTAATTATTGATGTATCTCAATTCTTATATGCATCTAGGGTGTGCTCTGGTAACAATCTCAAAAGGTGTTCTTCTGGTACTCCTGTTCACTGAATTATTGTAGGCAAATTCTGATTATGCAAGAATCAAGTCCCAATTTATGGTTTTATCTCAAACTAAGCATCTCAACAAATTTCCAAAACTCCTATTCACTACTTATGTCTACCCATCATTCTGTGGGTGAAAAGTAGAATTGAACTCTAAAGCTATCTTCATCTTCTTCCAAAGTGTCCTAAAACAATATCCAACAAACTTAGTGTCTCTGTCTAAAATTATGCTCTTAGGTAATCCATGTAATCTCACCACTTCCTTGAAAAATAGGTCTGCAACATGTACTGGATCTGTTGTCTTCTTACAAGGTATGTGTCATCTTGGAGAATCTATCCACCACCACAAATATAAAATCATTTCCTCTCCATGTCTGAGGCAATCCAAGTATAAAATCCATGCTTATGTCCTCCCAAGGTCTCTCTGGAACTGTCAAAGGCTTATACAATCCAACATTCTGACTACTACCTTTTGCAAGTTGACAAATTCTACAGCTCTACACAAATTTCTTGACATCCTTATGAATCCGAGGCCAAAATTAATTCTCACTAATCAATGCCACTATCTTCTCAACACCAAAGTGTCTGACAAATCCTCCACTATGCTTCTCCTTTATCAAGCTCTCTCTCATAGAACTCCTAGGTATGCACAACTGAACTCCTCTAAAAAACATATCATCCTGAATGAAATAATCTAACGACTTACTCATGTCTACCATAGCCAGTTCCTTACAATCTTTCCAAGGTTCTATAAAATCTGGGTCTTCCTCATACAAGTTCTTCAAATCCTCGAAACCTAATACCTCCACTCTCATCTCTATCAGCAAGTTCCTCCTTCTGCTCAATGCATCAAAAATCTATTTGACTTCCCACTTATATGCTTAAAAAAAAAGGTATAACTCTTCAAGAACTCTACCCATCTCATATATCTCTGATTTAGCTTACTCTGATTGTTCAAATACTGCAAAGCTTGATTATCAGTATATAACACAAACTCCTTAGGCAAAAAATAATGTCTCCATTTCTTCAATGCTTGAACTATGGCATAGAATTCCCAATCATACACCAAATATCTCCTCCTTGCATCATTTACCTTCTCACTGAAATAAGCTACCAGTCTTCCTTCTTGACTTAACATTTCTTCAATTGCATTTCTACTTGCATCACAGTCCACTTGAAATACTTTGCTAAAATCTAGTAAAGCTAGCACAACATGCTCAATCACCTTCTACTTCAATAATTCAAAACTCCTATTTGCTCCGTTTGTCCACTTGAAATCCTTCCTATCTCCTCTCATTGCTTCTGTCATAGGGCTACAAACTAAACTGAAATTTCTGATAAACTTCTTGTTGAAATTAGCTAGTCCATGAAATGATCTTACCTCTCTAATGCTTTCTGGTGTAAGGCAATTCAACAATTGCTCTTACCTTCTCAGGATCCATCTTCAATCCATATGTAGATATCAAAAATCCCAAATAGACTAACTCTTCCTTCTTGAAACTGTACTTCTTAATTTTTATCAACAACTTCTCTTATCTCAACCTCTGTAAAACTTGTCGCAAATACAACATATGTTCTTCCTTTGTCTTACTGAAAATCAAGATGTCATCTAGATACACAATTACAAACTTACCCAATAATTTCTTTAATACCTCATTCATTAACCTCATGAAAGTACTCGGTGCATTAGTCAATCCAAAATGCTTCACCAACCATTCATAGAGTCCTTCATTTATTTTGAATGATATCTTCCACTCATCTCCTTCTCTGATTCTAATATGATGGTATCCACTCTTCAAGTCTATCATTGTGTAGTATCTAGATCCACTCAAACAATCCATTATGTCATCAATCCTAGGCAAGGGAAATCGGCACTTCATTATGATCTTGTTTATTGATTTAGAATTAGTACACATCCTCCATTCTCTATTCTTCTCAAGATCTAACAATATTAGAACTGAACAAGGACTCAAAATTTCTCTAGTCAAACCTTTCCTCAACAATTCCTACACTTGTCTATTCAGCTCCTCATTCTTTGCCAATATCATCTGGTGTGCCACTTTATTAGGCAAATTAGCTCTAGGAATTAGGTCCACATGCAATGATTGATACTTCTCACAGGAAGTAATCCATCAGGTACATTATCTGAAATGATGTCTCCATATTCTATAAGCAACTCTTTTATCTCCTCTGGTTGTTCTCCTTCATGCTCCATATTCTCAGTCTTCTTAGGAACTAAGGAAAAACACACATTCTCATGTCTCATCCCATCCAATAATTTCCTTCCATCCACCAAACAAATCCTAGCATTGGTACAAACTTCACTCTTCAAAGTCTCCTCTAAGGGCAACAAGATTTGCTTCATTCCATTTGCAACAATAGTGTATATGTTTTTCCTTCCATCATGTATTGCTTGTCTATCATACTGCCAAGGTCTACCCAACAAGATATGACATATATCCATAGGCATAATGTCATGTAGAACTTCATCATGAAAAGATCTAATCTTTAATTTCACCAAACATTGTTCACTTACTAGTATCTCAGGATCATCCTGAATCAATGCTATCTGATAAGGCTTAGGGTGCTTCAGTCTTTCCAAATTACACTTATTTACCATTTCCTCCAAAATGAGATTATTTAAACTACTGCTATCAATAATGACATTACAACACTTACCAAATACCTTACATTTGGTCTTGAATAAATTCCTCCTCTACAAGGGCTCTTCATCCTCTTCGATATAACACAATTCTCTCCTCATCACCAACAACTCTCTATCTTCCAGTTTATTAGCTGATCTGATATGGTCTTCTTCTACCATTTTTGCTCTCTCACTACTCTCTCCCTTCCTACATTGAAAAACATGATGTCCTTCTCCTCCGCACTTAAAGAAAGTTCCTCTAAACACTCTCTTATCTTGTCTTCTATCTTCTTTTCCATAACCTTCATTTTTGTATCCATCAAGTTCTCTTCTCCGGTAAATTGTTTTATCATCCTTCCTGTATGGACTACCATCTTTGCTAACTTCCTTTTCTTTATTCTGATCTATAACAGGACCTCTTCGTCTGAAAAATCTTTCACCTCTACCTATTTGCTTTTTCTCATCTCTTTCATTCAACTTCTCTTATGCTTTCAAGGCATATTGATAAGCTTCCTCAACACTCTGCAACTTGATTAGAATGAGTTTATTTTGTATATACATCCAAAAGCTATTTAGGTACCTAGAAACTTCTTCAATCTCATCATCAGTATGTCCGGATCTGATATTCAACTTGTAGAATGCTTCAGTATACTCCTTCACACTAGATTCCTTCTACTTTAGGTTCTGCAACTTTCAAAACAGATTCACTTGATAATCAATAGACATAAACTTTGATTTCAACTTACTAACCATTCGCTCCCAAGATTTGATCTTCTCTTTACCTCTTCTTTATCTATCTACCTACAAATGTTCCCACCAAAGAGACACATGTCCTTTCAAGTTAGTGCAAGCATATCTTACCTTCCTATCTTTAGCAGTGCCTTCAAAATAAAAATACTTTTCCATTTCCATGATCCAATCTAACAATTCAACTGAATCCAACTTGCCATCATAATCTGGTGGGGTAAAATGTGGTCTTGTATTCACTCTAGACAATGCTCTTATAAATCTCTCTTCATCTAAATCATTTACCGATGGATTTTCTCCTTATTTTTTAGCTAGTTCATCTTCCTCATCATCACTCACATCTTCAACATGTCGACCTTTTCTCTAGGTCATTTCAACAGCTTCCAATTGGGCTGCCATTCATCTCAACATTTCCATCACAATAGACTCTACATTTCCACACACTTCACCACCTCTTGAATTCCTCTGGGCCATCTTTATGCCAGTCCTCTGTAGTTGTAGGTCAGAGCCTCAATTTGCCACCCTAAAACAAAAACCTACAAGACAACATAATCTCTAGAGTGAAAATCGCTCTAATACCACTTGGTGTAGTCACGACAGGAGAAACCTCAAAAAAAACAATATGGACCATGCAACAAGAGTTACATAGTAGAAACAACTCAATTTGACGGAGGAAATGCAAAATCAAACTGTATTATATCATGAAAATCAATTACAAACTCTTGATAACAGCGAGATTATAAGATTCGGCATGCTGGCTTGATTACATACATGCTCAAGTACAATATTTGGGCTTAGGCATGAACACAAGCCAACTTAGTACCTCATAACCTTCAGATTATCTTCCATATTCTAGTGACTAGATTCTAATGCTTAATTACTTTGATTTATATGCTCAATAATGATCCACCTTGGCCCAAGATGAAACAAATGTCGATGAACAAGATGAAAGGTATATAACAACTAGGTCGACCTCCACAAATGAGATTCCTTTAGAAAATTCATATAATGAAGTGCGAACCTAAGGGAAGGTGGACCACATGCCAAGGAATGTTGGAAATAATGAAATGAAGCTCCACAAGCTACAAAAGTGATCTGTAAGATTCACCTATAGAAAATAAGTCCAAACAGTTTTGATGTTCTAAGCCAAAAAACTATCTCAAATTCTGGAAATAATAACTTGTTGCAAAAAGATCCAAACATCCTGCGAACTTAGGATAAGGTAGATGAACATCTCCACAAATAAAATCTAGATCCGCAAGATCCGGTGAGCAAATGCCAAGAAATGCAATAAGAAATACAGAAAGTGCAAAACAGGAACAAACTAAAAAGAAAATATTTTTGGTTGATGCAAGATTGCCAAAAACTAGGGATGCTCCTGCATTAGTATTGACATAACTTTTGAAGATATTTCTAGTATTAACAGAACATGTGCTCGTACAATATCATAATCCTTGTCATTATACTAATGACATGGTCCCCTCATAAGACACCTTGGTATGGTTCTCACAAATATTTTTTAATAAATCAATTTAATCCAATCTTCAAATTTATGAGCTAACAATATAATTAAAATATTTATGTAATAATATGTAAATCCAGAATTTGAATATTAAAGAGTTTGAACCAATTATTTGAATACATATGATTATTAATCTCTTTACTTAGAAACAAGATAAATAAAATTTCTATCCCCTATACATATCCCTCATGCATATTCATATCTATCATCTATTTTAAGGAAACTACCAAAATTTAATTATTTTGATTCTATAAACTAAAATAGAAAGATCAATATCATTTCTATTTATTATGATTTAAGATCAATGTTATTTCTACTTTGTGAAACATGCATATACAACTTTGCTTTATTTTTTTTTACTCAAGACATAACAAAATTCTTAACTACATGACTTGAATTACAAAAAATAAATAAATAAATAAGTGATTTATAATAATATAATTAGAAACCTAGCAAAACATTGAATAAATATAAAATAAGTAATAAAACTCTGTGCATAAACAAAACAACAAGAACTCAACCCCAAAATATAATTTCCTAAACAAAATAAGGGACAACAACTAAACCCTACTTAAATAATTACAACATTCAAACCTTATCATACAAAGAAATGATTGCATAGGATAATCCACAAAACCTAATTATGTATCCAAAAAATATACCTCAATGGACTAATATTAAACAGATATCGTTAAAATCTAATCTTCCTCAGTCAAAACTTAACACATAAAAGAAATAACATCAACATATACATTACAAACACACATGATTGTAGGGCAGATAGTAGAATCAAATGACAAGGTTAAAGAACCCTAAATTCCAATGCAATTATTTTCTAGAACATTGGAGTAATACAAAGATTAACCCAAACAAAAATAGCACAAGAACCAAACTATATATATATATATTAAATGAAACATTAACAGGGCCAATATATCAACAATATATATTATGATGTGGAAACAACAAATCTCTAAAATCAAAACTCAATTTGCAAATATAATAATATAGAAAATATTAATCTCAAATGCCAATTTTGATTGGGTGGCACAAGGTCATGGGCTTGGTGAGAAAATAAGGGTTGGCGACAGGTAGAGAAGGGTGGAGGGTGTGGATGCCACCTCCATGAGTGGGTGGAGAGATCCCCACCCCATGCTACATGGGTAGAGGACTCCCCACACAGGTAGGAGAGAGCCTCCCCAAGGCATGGGTAGAGGGCCACCATGTAGCTGGTGGGAGAGAGCCTCCCCAAGGCATGCGTAGAGGTCTCCCCATGTTGCATGGGTAGAGAGCCTCTCCTCTACCAAGCGCAGGAAAAATGAATAACCAGGAACTAGCAAAAATGAAAAAGAAATAGGAATAACATGGTGTAATAAAGGAAGATATCATTACAATCCGCAGAAACAAGGAACCAAAATAATAGTAAATAGTCTCCTTATCCCTTCATGGATTGAGTATTAGCCTAAGACAAAACCAGATTTGAATCAAGATATAATCTTATAGCAATAGCCACAACAAATATATTTTTTCAATTGTAAGGATATTTGAGAAAAGCAAAAAGCAATACTCATAATGGCATAAATCTATCAACATATCCCAGACAATGCATAAACTCAGTCTTAACTAGTTTTCTATGCAAACACAGAGAAGGCAATCATCAACAGTCATGTTGAGTAAAACAAATAAGGAGGCAACCTGGGAGACACAAATAAACCCAAGCCTAAAGAATTGCTCCGCAAACTCCTATCCCCTCCCAAAACTCCTTTGCAAAATCCCCTCAAATCACAACACCCAAAGAATTTGACAACAAGGTCTTTGCAATCCATTAACCTAGTGGAATTCTTGCCCCCCCTCCCAAAATGCTTTCAAGAACTATATAAAACTCCCCCAATGGTCATAACCATCCTTTAACATTAATTAAACCGATACACATTAATTTTTCCATAAATAATTTAACTTTTAATTGAATTAATTTGGTAAAACTTATTTATTTAACTCTTTAATTATTAAACCATTAACTTTACTTAATAAGTTTAATTAATCGATTATGTTTGCAAATTATATTATTATTGAAGTTACACATACATATGCATATGCATATTTATTTGCTTAATTTGTTAAATACATTTAAATCTTATTATTTCTTACATCCAATTACAATTGATGAATCAGGGAGGGGTGTTACAAAAGATAAATTAAATTTTTAAATAGCTAAAAATATAAACCCTACGTTAATTCAAGGGCCGGAAAATATTTAAAATGTGATTACTCTTATTTTACAAATATAAATAAATGAAATGATAAACAAATAGATATCTCAATAATACAATAACTTTAATAAAATAAAATAATATAGATGTTTTATTTGACTAAAGATTTAAAATCAATAAGCAAGTTAAATATATGAAAATAAATATTAATCTGGTTGCTTAAACGTGTTAAATGAAATAAAGAGAAAGTACATGACATAATTATTGATAAGTTCAAGTGTGATCAAATCATTTATCACAAATTTTATAATGTAAAGAATGGTTCACACTATAATTATTATGAGATATGCAAAATGAAAAAAAAAACAATTTTCTTACCTTGATTAAGTAAATGAAAAAAATTATGTAAAAATTAACTTGATAATATGAGAGAGGTAGATAGGATAGGATAGAGTGGATTAGATTAGTCACTATCAAACAAATAGTACAATTGTGTCATAAATAGAAATTAATGAGGATAGAGAACACTTAGCTCTATAACTAGCTATTTAAGAATGTGTTCGACAATCATATGTATGGATGACTATTCTATGCTAGCTCTCTTTGATAGTTTTGGATTTAATCCATGGCTATAAATTTGCTCTAGATGTCTACAAACTTGATATGTGATGATCCTTAGATTCTTCACTATGAATTTTCTAAGAAGTATATAAATTGTTAGATGATATTTTCTATTACACTAAAATGTTTTTCTATTAGCAAGTTGATGATAATTAATAATACATTTATATACAATGAAATCCAAATATAATTAAGATATTATATAATAAAAAAATTTAGAATGCAATTACTCTGATTTTACTATTATTCATAAATGAAATGATAAACATATCGATATGTCAATTATATAATAAATTAAATTATTAAAATACATCCATACTTAAAATATATAATTTATAAACATATTGTAAATAAAGATATTTTACCATATGATACACTCTAAACTATTTAAAGCTAAGACCACTCTCACTTTACTTTTAATTTTATCCTGAATAATATCTAAATATACAAAATGACATGACACTAAGTATTGGAATTACATGAACATTCTAAACATGTACCTAATTACTCATAGATTTATAGGTGTCACCAAATCATTTATCACAAATTCTATAAGTTAAAGATGTCCCGAAACTCACTCTGAAACCACAGAAAGTTACGTGCAAGGAAAACCTTTCAAAAGTCTGTGAAGAGCATGGAGACAGGCTAAAGACATTAAAAACACAATTAAGATCATGTGTCTATCGTTTTTTCTAAAGATCAGAACTTTTATTTTTGTTATGGTGACAAATCATTGTTCTAGCCTGCCATCATTTTGTATTGATAACATGCCTTCGAACCAGGTGATCCACGTATAAGATTCTTCATAGTGTGATTCAAAACGTTCCACGGAATCTCTTCAATGCATTCAATCAATCATGGTGATTGGAAAGGGCAGTCAAAGGTCGGTGGAAAATTTGAAGAAATACCCATAAAATTCGGCACTTCAATCACATCACTGCAGAGTTAAAGCATCTTTTGACAAGTTCAGAATTTCTCGCCAAACGCCAAAATTTATCTAGTTTCCAAAGAAAAAAGTTCTGTGCTTCTTTGGATTGGCAGTTTGAACCTCTCTTGTGGGGATCCCCTAAAGAGCAGGTTTCCAGTACCATATATGTTTCTGCATATCTTGGCGTTGTGTTGATGATGGATTGTGTAATACCTTATGACCGTGGTAATTCGATGGACTGCTGCAGTCATGAATTCCCAGAGCATTTAGATGGATTGTGGAGCTCCTGCGAGGTATGATTTAATGTGTTCTCTTATCTGATTGTTGTTACCAGTGGGAGTTTTAATATTTGTAATCCTTACTATTTCAAATTGTATAAATGGGTGTAGAATAAGGGCTATTTGGACTGTAGATAGACTTATTACAAGTGTGTCAATGGTGGTTTAAGGGTGGAACTGTTGATTTTGGTATGTTTCGTCATTGATGTCAAAAGGTTGGTAAAAGGTTGGTAAATGGCGTGGCATATGGTTGATCAGATTAGATTCATAATAGGATTCTCAGGTTGCCATTCACAATATGATCTCAGCTATCTTTATATTGTCTTATTGGAATTTTGAACTTGACGACTCTACAAATCTAATCTTGTGTATTACATGGATACATTCATGAAAGAGAGAAAGCTGGACAAACATACAGTAGAATTGGCCCTTTGCTTGTCTTTGAATTGCTTGTCTGATGGAAGGAAATTTATGAAAGTGTACAGTTTATATGATGGAAACTAATTTTTTAATTGCAACAGAAGCCCATGTCTCAACAAGACCAGGAGCAACAGAAAGATCCTCAGCTATGGAAACAAAAAGTTAAATTGTCATCACAATCAAAACAGGAGCAAGAACACCAGCCACATAAGACACAATGTGAATCTGATATTATTAAGTCAAGTACGGGAGTAACTTCGACAACCAATTCTTAAAATGTTTCCTGTGAAGATATTCAACTTGTGCAAAATTTGATAAAAAGGTGCCTACGGTTATATATGAACCAGGGTGAAGTAATAAATACTTTATTGAATCAAGCAAAAGTAAAACCAGGATTTAGAAGTCTTGGGCGACAGGAGCTTTATGTGATGACAAAATATAATGACAAATTTGACAAAGAATCAGGCACGAATATTTGATAGAAGAATTATCACCAGTGTGCTCAAGAGTCTTCAGGATACTTTACAACAATGCAATCGACTAGTTTAAAGTAGATTCAACAATTTATACGGTACCTTCGAGAGGCTCATAAAGATGTATATGGAAAGGAGAAATCGTCTCATAGTTTGCTCTTGACCTTCCAAGAAAGTCATGCCCTCCATTCTGTTGTTCATGGTTTTAAAATGTGAATTTGGGATACTAATCTGGTGCGATTCCTACCTATATTCGCTGCAAATAAGTCACAGATTGGTTCAAACCTATGGAATTAGTGACTGAGAATATCATATCTATAAATTCGTGAGGGAACTTTAGAGTTTACGTTGCTTATATCCAGCAGTTGATTGATGACATTTATACACCCTGTTTGAGCATGTCTTGGGGTTGTAATAGCTGCAAGTTAATTCGTCAAATGAGTGGAAGGGTATCTACATTTTGAACAAGTGTCCCAAGAAACCAACATCAGTATTTTGATTGAATATTCATTGCTTATAAATTCTCAGCGTGGGAAGAAGGTTATCTTACATACCCATGCATGTATTTAAATGGGTTAATATTGCCGATTTTTAATCAAGGTTTGGTTAGCAGAACGACTTGGCAAGACAAAGTTGACATTTGATAAGTTGGATGATGTTGAAATATAATTAATTTGTTAAAGATCCACGGTGGAATGAAGTTGGCGGCAGTTGCGGCAGTTGTAACTGAATACAACTTCTTAACTATCTACAGACACTTTATAAATGCATATTCATTCGAAGGTTAATCATGATGATATTTATTGAATAGCTTTCTACAGATAACGAAGTATATCAAATCATGCTAAAAATATTTATGTCGCAAACATAATGGAAGAACCAGTGAGTTAAAAGTTGTGTGCAGAGACAGAGGATTCAAGAATACACAGTGAGCAGAGAATACAATATAGAATGCAGTGAATGTGGATATTATTGCAAACAGTGTTGTAACCATTCGTTTTATGTGACGAAGCATACGAAGAAGATACAGAAAGAATGGTAATCTGATTCTGCTGATTATAAATATTGTTCTTGATCTTTTATGAAGTAATGTATGTCTGTTTGTAGACAAGGGTTTGTACGGGTTTGTATGTTTATTGTTTACACCAACGAATAAAGACTGAAATGTGTGATTGTTTATAATGGAGAATGAAGGGATGAATACAGCTAATGCAGGACAGATTGAAGTAAATTTGAATAACACGGAAATATCATGCTTGTAACTGGAAGAGAGAAATGTATTTTATTGTCATGTGTATGTGTCTGTATCAGTTTGCAGAAGTTTTGTGACAGGGTTATGGTTGCAAGTAGTTTGAGGAGGAAGATTATTGACATTAAGATTGTAGATGCATAACAGAATGTTAATGTCATATTTGTAGGTATACTTGTGAAATGATGTATTGGCATGTTTATCATTGATTGGTGCAGGTAGAAAGCATAGTGGTAACACTAAGGTTTTTCAGTGGCTGATGTATTGTCTTGATTATCTTTCTCAACAAGACCAGATTGTAAATTGGGGATTTGTGGGATAAAGACAAGATCTCTGTGATGTTGAATTGTTTCAAGTGCTTTGTATTGTAACAGAGTTTCCCTCTGATTAAATCTTTTATTTGTATCTTGTTTATGGGGTTGGTGCTCTAGGAAGTTGGTGCTTCTAAATCAGTGTGGGGTTGATGCTCCAAGAAGTTGGTGCTTCTAAATTGTAAGGGGTTGGTGCTCCTAGAGTGGGTGCTCTAAACATTTGCCTATAAGGCTTAACAAAAGACAAATTGGAGAGTGGTTTTTATCCTTAGGGGCTTTCCACTATAAAAGCTATGTCAATTATCTTATCGTGTGCATGTGCTTTATTGTTTATTATATCTTATATCTGTTGCACATGCATTCAATGTTGATGGTGTTATTATGTTATTTGCTACATATGCAAATGGTTTAAAGTTTCAAATGGTTAAGGATATTCTTGTTTTACAGATCACTGATTCACCCCCCTCTCAGCGATCCTAGTATTCCAACAGGAACGTCATGTAATAAATATGCAGTCCCAAGTTCTATTTTTATGTAGTTCATGAAAATGGTCGAAAAAGGTATTACAGCTGGATCAAGGTTACGAGTGGAGAGCATATTCAAAGTAGTTGAAGAAGGGTGATCGAGAATGAGCCATGTTCAGGCTACAGATGGATTGGTTACAAACAGGTCAATGACTTAATGGTAGAGCATCTTAGTAGTAAACTGGTGTTTCTAGATTTAAATATTTAAGATTCAAGAATATCTCATTGGGCACTTTGCTTTTACGTCTAGTTTATCATACATGATTAGCAAATTATATTTTACACACAGTTGCTTAGATTATATGTAGTTTTTGTAAAGCTTATTGTTGTGTCATTTTCTAAATGTTACATAAATTTCCTTCTCGTGACACTAAAAGGATGAAACTTTGCATATTTGTGTTATGCACATAACCTATTGATCATTGCTTTATTATTTGTTTGCTTCTCTTTTCCATCCTTAGATTACAAAGTTGTACATTATTGGGCTCTAAATATTTCTTTTGTGTCCAAGAGACAAGGAAAAGTTGTATTGTAGTTTTTTTGTACAATCAAAATTTGAGTATGTACTATAGCATAAGAGAAGACACTAAGTATATTTTTAAAGGAAAAAAATAGAGATAAAAGAGTATGTGATTCTTGGGATGTGTCTTAGGGTGACAAATGATGCAACCTGCAATACAATAATGGAATGTTATATGTTTTGATAAGGTGGCAAGAAATTGAAACTATTGTCATACCACATAGTTAAAATAGAAATATGTATATTATAGTAATTAATTCTCAATGAATTTTTTTTATGAGTTGATTCTATAGAGATAATTACGAATTTCTTGAGTAAGAAGCTCATTAGCAAGGTCACCAAGATATTATTTATAAAGTTACTAGTGTGTGGATTTCATCTTAAGGTCTCTTTCATAGAAAGTATATGTTATATCTTTCTAAATATTTGTGTTTTTGTTTTGTGTTATTGTGACCATTGTTGGACTTAGATAGATTGGTTACAAGTGGGTCAATAGTTGAAGGGAGGAATACCTAGTAATAAATGGGGTCATCCAAAGTTCAAATTATTAGTAGTTCATGAAAAATGGTTCAACAAGGTATTAGAGTCAGATCAAGATTACAAGCCACTAGCACATCAATCTATTTCAAGGAGGATGTTGGAGAATGAGCCATATACAAGCTATAGAAGGACTTACCACAAATGGTTCAATGACTTAGAGGTAGGGCAACCTAGTAGCAAATTTGTGGTGCTAGATTTGAGTCCTATTGATACATGAAAATAATTAAATAAGATTATATAATGTGCAATAAACAAATGTCAGACAAAATTGTACACTTAATGTTCAAGAATAATTCTCATTGTGCTAATAGTCTAGTTAATTAGTTTATATGTTGTTTACGTTAATCTTACTATTGAATAATTTTCAATTTCCCCCTCAAAATACCAAAAGGATGAAAATATTTATGTTATGTATATAATATACTGATCATATATCATTATTTTATTATTTACATCTTTCTATTTTATGAAGAGTAAGAGACAAAATTGGAGATAAAACTGCGATGTGCGTTAGGGTGTCCAAATCTGTGTCCTAGAATATAATAATGGGATAATAAAAGTTTTGATCAAGTAGCATTAAAAGAAATTGCAACTATTGTCATATCATATAATTATAATAGAAATAGGTAGTTTTTTTGGGGGATTTCTCATCTTAAAATTTTTATTTTAATGTGAAATGTTTTTATTTATTTTTCTCTTCTTGTTAAAAGTGTGTAAAAGAGGTAGAAAGTATGTTTTTTCAATATTGAGTTTTAGTCTATTTCAAATTTGATCATTTTTTCAATGGATTATTCAACTTATTTTGTTGATTGAAAAAAGATATATTATGGTAATTAATCAATTATTTTTATAAGATTCATTCTATAGATATGAATTCTAACATTAATTATTAAGATTGTATGAGAATTCACAAAAATCTTCGAGTGAGTAGCTCATTAGGAAGGCCACCAAAATATTATTTATAAAGTTATTAGTGTGTGGATTCCATTTTTAGGTCCATTATATGGGAAGTATATGTTAGATCTCTCTTAAGATTTATGTTTTGGTTTTGTGTTATTGTGTCCATTTTCTGAGTACAAACATGATGAGGAATATAACTCTTACATATTAATTATCATATTTGAAAATTACACTTTACCTAATCATGCATTAAGGTGGAAAAGAAAAGAAGGCCTACACTTATTAGTTGGGATAAAGTTTGTTGTCCTAAACTTAATGATGGACTACAAATCCACAAGATTTCCCACTTCAACAAGGCTTTGATTACTAAAATGGCTTGGAAGTTAATCCACTGTGATTTTGATTGAGGCCAAATTATGAGGGCCAAATACCTTGACCAAGGTAGCTCTCTTTTGGCTCTTAATGAGGAGCGACTCCCTAGAGGATCAAAGATATGGAATAATATTCTTAAATGTAGAGATTCTATCTCTTATGGAATGAAGTGGCTCATTGGAAATGGTAGAAAAATTAGTTTCTTGGAGGACTCTTGGCTTGGAGATAAGCCTCTAATCTCTCCTTCTCTTAGAAGTATTTGCAGGGTTGCCATGGAATTATTTGGTCACTGGGTTTGCAATTACTTCTCTAATAACACTTGGAAGGGTATTTCTGCTTGCTTCCACAATCACCCCCATCTTCTACCTATTTCTTGAGAGTTGTAGAACAAGCTTGGTATTTCTAGACTCCCTCTCTTCCCAAGGGAAGAAAAAATTATTTGGAAATGGAATCCCTATGGAGAATTCTCTATTAAAATATCATACCTTAGCCTTCTTCAGGACCTCAATACTCAAGAATGATGGAAAGTTTTTTGGAATCCCCACCTAATTTCAAGAATTGTGCCTTTGCAAAATCCCTTTGGGGTATGTTCAGCCATAAAATTTAGCCTTTTGTAAACCATGAATGAAAACATGATACATCAGTGCAAGAATGGGGGGTCCCACTTCCAACCTGCTAGTTCAACAACTCTGGATGCAGATTCCACCACACCTCTGTTGGACCATTTGGAAGGAAAAGAACAACAACATCTTCAGGAATAAGAAAATTTTGTGGGAACTATCTTTGCATGTTTCCTTAAACTTATTCTAGAGAACATGTCTTTCACCTCTGTGAAGAAGTTTCCTAATCCCCCCTCTAAGAGGGATTGGGAGGTTGCTTTGTGGGAAGTGCACCAAGATAGTGAACAAAAAGGGGGGTATAAGTGGCCACTTATTTTTTTCTTCTGAAAATAGGTAAACCTGAACTTCAAAGAGATATTTGAAGGTCATGCACTCAAAACTAGGAGTTGAGAAAATAATAAGAATTCCAGTAATCTGAATCTAGTTCTAAACTACTAATTTTTTTAAAAATTGGATAAGATTAAGAGGTTCAAACCTTTCACGCATGAAAAACTACTCATGATTTTTTTCAAAAAAATATAACATATCTGTTTTCGTGCGCTGCACAAAATATATAGTTAGGTTTTTTATTTTGCAAAGCCCTTTGGTACGATGATAGGTAAGAGCTATATCTAGAAGTTGTGTATTTTTTTGTAATTTTCTGTTGAGTATTTTGTTTTTAGCGATTTATTGAAGTGACTGCATCCTGAAAATTTGGTATCTATTCATGCGCTGGGCATAACTTGCATCAAAATAATAAAAAATGCAAATTTTTTTTAAAAAGTTTATAGAATCTAGTGTAGAACAATAATATATAATTTATTTTTAATTTGGTCAAGTTTATCAAAAGTGATTAAAAAAATGGTAGATGTATGTCTGTGAGGACTATCAAGGCACTGATAAAGAAAATTAAAGTTTACTATGCTAATGTTGTCTGAAAATGGAAAAATTAAATGGTGAGAAAACTAAGAAGATGTGTGAGATTATGGTGGTAATTTTAGAGATACTCACTTGATCATTTGTAAACCTGATGATGATGAAGTTGAGAAATCATGTTGCATGATGAGAAAACATGTAAAGGGACAAAAATGGGGGGAAAATGGGCTTGCAAGCCTTAGGGTCATTTTCCAAACCCTCTTACTAAGCCAAAACCCACATGGGTTTTGAAAAACAAACACTACTATTTGTAGTTTTACATAACCCATACAGGTTATGTAGAACTAAAACCATTATTTTGTGTTTCACAAAACCCATATGAGTTATGTAGAACTAAAACCGTTATTTTGTGTTTCACAAAACCCTTACGGGTTATGAAGAAATAATAATGTATGCTTGTAAACTTGGCATTTACTACACATATGTATAGACATACATATATAATATGTGTTTACGTATGTATATGTGCATATCTATAGTTATATATACATATATTTATATAGATATATTTATATATGTTTTCATACATGCATGTCTCTCTTCTTTTCCTCTCTCTCTCATCTTCCTTCCCCCATCACCATCTTTGTCTATTCTGAGCCCTAATTATTCTCCTTGAGTTCTATCTCATCTCTCTCCTCCTCACACTTCTCTCTCTGTCGATTCTCTCACCCTTTTCTTCTTCTCTTTCTCTCTCTACCTCATGTCTCTCACCCTCGCCTCCTTCTCCTACTCTCTCTCCTTATCCCATTCTCTCTCTCTCTCTCTCTCACATTATCCTATCCTATTCTCACCCTCTCCCCCTTCTCTCTCTTTCTCTTCCCCTCCCTCTCCCTCTCCCTCTCCCCCTCCCCCTCTCATTATCTTATCATATTCTCTCTCTCCCCATTCCCCTCTCTTGACCCTACTCTCTCTCTCTCTCTCTCTCTCTCTCTCTCTCTCTCTCTCTCTCTCTCTCTCTCTCCCTATCTCCTTTTCCCAATCTCCTTCCCTCCCCCTCTCCTTATCCTATTATCTCTCTCTCTCTCCACCCCCCCTCATATTCTCTCTCTCCCTCTCCCTCTCTTTATCATAATCTCCCCATGTCCACCCTCCCTCTCCCTCTGTCCCAATCTCCTCTCTCTCTCCCTCTCCCTCTCCTTATCCTATTCTCTCCCTTTCTTCCTATCTCCTATTCTCTCTCTTACCTACTCTCTCTCTCTCTCTCTCTCTCTCTCTCTCTCTCTCTCTCTCTCTCTCTCTCTCTCTCTCTCTCTCTCTCTCTCTCTCTCTCTCTCTTCCTCACCTTTTCCCAATCTCCCTATCCCTCCCTCTCCACCTCTCCTTTTTCCAATCTCCCTCTCTGTCCCTCTCCCTCTCCTACTCTTCTTTTCCTAATCTTCCTTTGTCTCCCTCTCCATCCATCTCCCTCTCCTTATCCTACTCTCTCTCTCTCTCTTCTCTTAATCCTATTCTGACCCTCTCTCCCTTCTCTTTCTTTCCCTCTCTCTCTCTCTCTCTGTCTCTCTATCTCTCTCCCCACTTCCTATTTGGTTCATAGTTCTACATAACCCATATAGGTTATGCAAAACTAAGGCCAAAACTTCTAGTTCTACATAACCCATACGAGTTATGAGAAATTGCGCACATTCACATTAGGTTTCCATAACCCATACGGGTTATGGGAAAATGTTAATATATTTTAGTCCCAACGACCTAAAAACCAACATTTTAAGTTTCTGGAGGGCCTCACTGCTTTTGCACATGATTTTGTGAGATAGTAATAGTCAAGTTTTCTTTTTTTTTTGTCACTTTTCTTTGAAATGATTGATTTGTCTCATATATGGGATTTTTTTAAAATTTATTTTATTATTGTTACTTTATATTATAACAAAATAATGATCAATTGTTATTTTTTTGCTTTGATCATGATTAATTTGTCTTGTATTTTGGTTTTTTTTGAAGTTATTTTATTATTGTTACTTTAGATTATAACAAAATTAACAAAATGATGATCATTTGTTGTTTTTTTCCTATTTGATTGTGGATTGTCATCATGATGTTATGTGTAGGACAATGGGAAAGAACAAGAGATGAACAAATGAACAAAGAGAGGTAGCAAATGAAAGACAAAGGGAGTGTATGAGGAGATTATGTGAAGGTACGTCATCTAATGCACCTAATGAAATTGATGAACATTCAACAATTGAAATCGATATGATGAATGGACCAAATCAAAATGATCAATATACACCAATTCAAATGCATGTGATGAATTCACCTAATGAATGCAATGAACATACACCATTTGAAAATGATTTGGTGAATGCACATGTTAATGAAATTGAAGAAGATATACCTTTTTAATTTGATGTGATCAATGCATATAATTCACCTAATGAAAATGAAAAGCATACATCAATCTTAACATCTCTTAGAATAATTCATAGAAAACCAAAGTTCATAATAGATATTGATGAAAATATTGTGAAGTCAATGCATGATAAAATTTTGAAAAGAACCTATAGAAGAATGGTTAGAAGAATTTGGAAGAATTATTTTAAAAACTTAAATCAAAGTGGAAGATGCCAATTAGTTGTTGAAATGATTAAAAATTTGAAATTTAGAGAGACAATGAAAATTTTGGGGTTAAGAACATCCACAAATAATAGTGAAAGAACCATTGTGAGAAATATTTTTGATGCATACCAGGCCATTGGTTCGAAATCATGCACTAAAGATGCCAATGTTACTCATCGTATCCTCACATCAACCATAATGGGAAAGGAAATGAAAAAATCTCATTTAAAAAGAAAAAAAGCAATTCATTAAGGATAAGTAGAACCACGTTACACTATGCCTTAGAGAGGTGAGATAAAATCGAGGATCTTAACAATAACTCTCTTTGGGCATTCTCAGGTAGACTCCCACGCAAGGACAAGGTTGCTGTTGGTGCACTAAGAATGTTAATTGAGAAATATTGGCATGACAACACAAGGGTTTCACCCAACCAAAGAGATGTTGTTAGAAGGCAAATTGGAATTAGTAATCGTGAGCCACATCCAAAACACTATTTAGATACAACTCAAACACAAATTTATGAAAGGTTTCTTCAAAGCTTTCCTCAGACTAAAATTAGTCAAAGGTTTTTTGAGATGACAAAACCATTTTATGTTAAGATTAATCATGCATGTACTACATTTTGTTGTAGGGTCCATGTTGAATTTTCCATGCATTATGATATTTATCGCTATATATGTTTTACTTTGCACACTAACGATGTTTTGCAGGAATGTGGTCTACAAGCACCTCCTAAGTCATTGAGAAAATTTATTTCAAGTGTACTATGTAGACGAGATGACAGGTGCATTTACTATAAGATGATGTGTTTGAGAGGTTTTTGTCCTACATGTGGTAGTTTGCAATAGTTGTAGAGATGCCTACATCTGGATAGCACACATGAATTTGGTAAGGAACTAGTTTCTATTGGAAAATATAAGTTAGTCACATATGGTGTTAAAGTTGGAAAAGAATTAAAGAGGTGTGAGTTAGTGAAAAGGGATATATGTGTAGCTGACTTTATGAAGGCGTTTCAAGAGAAACTAGTGTATGAGTAGGGTGGCTGCAAGAAGTTGAGCCCCACTTTTGGGCAAAAAGTGGAAGTGTTTTCTCTGTTTTTCAAATTTTATGTCGATTGATGTCAAAATTTGATGCACTTAGAGATTGAATCTCCAAAAAATTCAGTAATAGAAAATGTAGTGCTTAGAGTCTACTTTTCAAATATGTAATTTATTTTAATACCCACATGGTAGAAATCACTTTTTAGTAGGCATGTTTAAAAACCAGTTTTTCAAAATGCCTCTTTCTGGACCATACCACGCATGTGTACGACCACCCTTTTTTGATGCAAATAAATGAATTTTTGCAAATCCTTCTGGGAAATGATACCTAAGACGCCAAATATTGATGAGAATATTTTTGCTTTTTTTTTATTGAATTTTTTTTATTAATTTTTAACTGACAATAAAGTATATTTTCAAAACATCGGGTGTACGATCACCATAATTTGATGAAAATTTCATATTTTTCAATTTTCTTTTTTTTTAATATTCAAAAGAATTGTATGTAGATTGATGCCATATAATTTATTTTTCTAAAATCCTAAAAACCAAAAAGTTATTAAAGTTTTAGTGAACCTTGGTATTTTAGGTTTAGGTTCCACTTTTGACTAATAAATAATACAAAAATAGTAAAAGTAATCTTATCACTATAAAATTCACATTTTTGAAATCAGAATGTTGAAAACTCTAATGGGTTTTCGTTTCATCAAAAAATTCAATCAGAAAGGCCCTCAAAAAATTAGGCCAAGATAGAAATATGATGTCGTTTTACCTTAGTCATTTTTTTGGAGGTCCAAGCATAGGCTTGGTGAGACCAAGCCTATCCTAAAGCAAAAAACAAAGCTAAGGAATGTTTCCTACCCCTAATTTTAGAAACCGGGCGCCCATTTTTTAAATTAAAAAAACGGGCGCCCATTTTGCTCTGTACTGTTGAAAGCGAAACGGGCACCCGTTTTCAAAAATGGGCACCTGTTTCTAAAAAGATCCGTTGGGCTAGACTCTGGCCCACAAGCACAAATCCCAATGATTGAATGATTTTTCAATCATTAGCTGACAGGTACGATCTGCAAAGAGAATGTTTTGATTAATCATTCTCTTTATTT
This sequence comes from Cryptomeria japonica, assembly GCF_030272615.1. Lineage (NCBI taxonomy): Eukaryota > Viridiplantae > Streptophyta > Pinopsida > Cupressales > Cupressaceae > Cryptomeria > Cryptomeria japonica. Next base: position 331,593,030 of record NC_081405.1, on the reverse strand, counting down.
GTCTTATTGTCGATTTGGTAAGGAGATTGATTTGAATTCAAATTTTGGTGTAGCTATGGGATCAAATCAACACAGGAAGAGGCAAAGGAAGGTTCTGACAACTAAGGAGATTGCAGCAAATAGGGAGAAGGAGGCAATGCGTCAACGAGAGAGAAGATGAAGAATGAGACAAGGAGCTTCAAGTTCCACAATCGTTTTAGAAGAGGAGAACATCAATGAGACCATAAATGCTGATGAAGGAAACACAATAGAACCATTTAATTTAGGTGCATCTTCTAATCCATTATTGGATACATGTATGTCTTCACAGCCCTATGTTTTTTTCTCATGAAGAAATTGGTGATTTAGTAGAAGCAGGTTACTTATTAAATGAAATTCTAATTGAAAATCAAACCCCAAATGAAATTAAAAGTCAAGTTGAAAGTGAAATTGAAACCAAATTTGAAACTCCAAATGAAATTGAAAATCCACCTACAACTAAAAACCAACAATGTGCATGTAGACATGGAAACACCAATTGAAAATGAAACATGTTTGAATGATAATCAAATGAATGAAAATTTTGAAATTAAAAGTGATGTACTAGACAACCTTCCTGACTTGGTTTCATGGAGACACATGCAAATAGATTGTTTAGATATTTTTTTTATAATAAGAAATTTGGGTTTCAATGTCAATTAATGGTACAACTAATTAAAATGACTAAAATGTGAAAAGTGATGAAGAAGTTAGGCTTTTATGTCAAATCGAAGAAGAAGGAGGAGTCTTTAAAACAAGTTGTATCAATTGTTGCTAGCACCTTTGATACAATTGGAAAGAAAAGTCATTCTAAATATAAAAATGTGGCACAATGAGAAATAACAATAGCTTTAGTAAGCCAAACAACTTCTAATAAAAGAATGATGAGTAACATAAGTGGATATCTTAATATTCATCGCAAAACTTTGCCAAGAGCTGTAAAAAGAAGAGTTAATTTTGAAAGTGATCCGACAAACAAATTGTGGACTTTTAGTGGTAGACTACTAAGGTCTGATATGAAACTTACTAGTGAAGTCAAAAATTTGATCGAAAAATTCTGGCACGATAATACGAGAGTATCACTTAATGTTAGAGATGTTCTTAAATTAAGAGTTGGGTCAAAAATTCATGATCCACATCCAAAACACCCATTGGACATGAATCAAACTTAATTGTATAAAAAAAATTTGGATGATAAGGTGTTGACTATTAGCATTTGTCAAAGGTCTTTTGAAAAGTGTAAACCTTGGTATGTTCGAATTAACAAGGAAAGGGTCACATGTTGTTGCAAAACTCATGTTCAATTTCGCTACCATTATGATGTATTTCGATATATACATGTTACCATGCATAGTAATGGAATGTTCCAAGAATGTGGTATAAATATACCACTTGAAACTATAAAGGAGTTTATTTCAAGTTTGTTCTGCACCCCACTAAATGAACAAAATTTCCTTTTCAATGCATGTGTTTCTGGTGTATGTGATATATGTGGCAATCTTGCATTGTTGGATGAATGTTTGCATGAAAATCTTTCAAATGATTTTGGACAACAATTAATTGATGTTAAAAGATTTAAAACTATTGAGTATCCACTGAAGGATGGAAAGGTTGGAAAATGATGCGATCTAATCATTGAAAAAGTTAGTGTTCATGCATTTATGAATGAATTCAAGAGTAACATCATACCTAAATATGTTAAACACACTCAAAATGCTAGATGGCTCGATGGTCAGTTTCAAATATGTAAGGATACATTTCCTGTTGGTAGTATACTTTTGATTGTTGAGTTTGCATAGAACTACTCGCTTGCACCACAAGATGATGTACAATCACAATACTACAATTCAGTGCAGGTATCAATTTTTGTCCATATTGTCTATATGCATGCACCAAATAGTACACAAGAGGATCGCAACATTTTGAGAGAGTACCATTTCTATATGAGTGATAATAAATTACACTCATCTGAGTTTGTCCAATTTTGCTTCAAGACCTTTCTTCAGAATTTGAGGGAGAGAGAAATTCAGATGACACAACATCTAATATGGTTTGATAATTGCATAGGGCAATTCAAGAATGCTAGAATGTTTTATTGGTTGAGTAGGATTCATAAGAAAACTAATATCGAACACATTTGGATTTTATTTGAGGTTGGACATGGGAAAGGAGAACATGACGGTGCCGGTGCATGTGTTAAGAGAGCCCTTTGCAAAGAGCAACTCAAATTTGAGGAAAAGGCTAAATTTAAAAATGCAAGTGCAATTGTTGATTGGTGTAGTCCAAATTTATCCACAGGATCAAGTTAGAACTCTACAATTAGACGTTTCTTTTGGCTAGTTAAAGAGGAGAATTTCCTTCCAAGATATGATTGTGATACAATAAATGGGTTAGCTAGATGGCATTCATTTAAGAGTTCTAATTATAACACTTGGACTATATGGACTAGAGAGCTTGCATGTTTTTGTCAATTTTGTGTTGAAGGTGAATGGGAAGAATGCTTGAATACAGAATGGGTTGAAGAATGGCAACACAAATCCTTAACACCTACTGAGACACAATATGAAGATGTTAGAAGAAATGAAGACCCCAATCATGCATTTGCATTAGAAGATTATGATCGTGTTTCAGACCTCATACAACCTGGTAATTTAATTCAATTTATAGTTTATAACTTTAAATTATATATTTTTATGTATTGTCATATAATTTATGATTACATATTTGAATTAGAAATTCTAACAAGTTTTATTTCTACACATTGTACTGAAATTTGTTTTATAGGACATGTGTATGTTGTTGTTGCACTTGAGGATAATGATGAGCAGGTTGAGTATTGGCTAGCTAGATGTGTAGAACCTAAGAAAAAGTTGATATGTGATCAAGTAGATGATGATGGTTTTCAGTATCCAGTTGGGTCTGTTGTGGTGGTTGGTACATGGCTATGCAAATACTTAACAAGAAGGAATGGCTTACCAGCTTATGAAGACTACCAATCAGAAAAGAAGATTATACACTATTCTCATTTGGTGGTGGCAACAAACATCAAATTAGAAAGATACAAAGGTAGACCTGCTAATAAGGTATTGTGGACACTTTTAGTAGAAGAGCATGAGGCAATCATAGACACATTGTAGAAGAGAGAGGATGTAGAAGGTAGATTAGGTTGAATCAAATTTATATGCATGTAAGTTTGTGTTACTTGTGTGAACTCTTTTATATTTAATCATGATAATTGTTTTTCTTTGTCCCTTTAACATTGTATTTGTCTACATTTGATACAATTTTGGTTTCATAAACAACATTGTATTAGTTATCTTCTTCTTAATGTTATTTTGTGCACATTGTAATTGTGTTATAATTGAATTCTAATTTTTTATGATATATTTATTTTATTGTAATCTCTTCATAGATTAATTGTAAGTTCAAAGATAGAATTATGTCTTAAATATGACCTGACTCTATATTTATCATTGTATGACAAATCTATATTTATTGTGTACTTTTTTATTTTAGTACCATGAAGTCCATGCTTTTCATACCACTACTATTCGCACTAATAAACCATCAATACACTAGTAAAGTAGTGTGGTCAACTTAAGAGGAAAGTTGATATTATGTTTGTAACTTCCTAATAATTTGATTAGCCTTAGTTCCATCAATCTATTCGATTCCTCTATGAGATTCATTTATAGTTAATACTCCTTTTATATAATCATGAAAATCATGATTCCTCTATGAGATTCATTTATAATTAATAAGCCAATACTTGTGTGAACTCTTTTAAATATCTAATCATGATATGTTTTTCTTTGTCCCTTTAACATTGTATTTGTCTACATTTGATACAATTTTGGTTTCATAAACAATAATTTATTAGTTATCTTATTCTTTATGTTATTTTGTGCACATTGAATTATAAACTATTGCACTATAAGATGATCAATCACAATGTTAATATATAAAGTCATAAATAGATCACATAACAAGTCATAAATAAAAAGTCCTATATACAATCACATAACAATTCCTGATGACGTAATAACAAGTCTTGAAATAATTATTTAATAAGGAAATGACATTAAAACAAGTCCAAATAACATAATAACAAAACAATGTATCACATATATAATCACTAGAGTGCGCCAAATCACATAACACGACCTAATATCATAATAGCAAGGAAATGACATAATAAAAAGTCCTATATATAATCACATAACACATAACAACAAGTCCTATATATAATCAAATAATAACAAGTCTCGAGATAACATAACAAGTGTCATCATAAAAAGTCCACAATACAATAACATGACATGATGTAAAATATACAATCTAAGAACTCGCATGCATCTCATCTGCAATCCTCTTCACTCCATGTGAAGGTGGCTGAGATGAATCATCTTGCTGCATGTGGTCCTAAGATGCACCATCTTGTGTCTGTGCAATATCAGTGTCTCCACCCTCCTGTGCAGTATCACTGACTCCACCCTCCTGTGCAGTAGCAGTGTCTGCACCCTCCTGTACATTATTAAAATATTTTACATGAGAAGAAGTTACTTGCATAATTCACTTATAAAGTAATTAAATACTAAAAAGTTTAAAATAAATTACCATACGACCGTTCTCTACAATGTCGTCACTGGTACGTGGAGGTCCACTATCATGAACAAGAAAAGTGGTCGTATCCAAGTCCTCCAAAAAAAAACATTGTACATCAATTTTGATAATCCCTATAAAAGCCAGGTACACAGTATAAACAAATTAGAAATGATTTTTGTAATCATCATGCCTCAAATGATAATGTCGATGGTTGCATCTGGCTCAACCCCATAGCTGTACCAATATTCGTAGTGGTGTGGACCTAAACAACATATATAAAGCATGAATCAAACTTGTATATATACATAAATTATAAAGTGGGTGAATTCACAAAGCTGGTTCCCACTTTTGCCAACAAAAGAATTTGGCGAAAGTGGGAACTTCGATTTTTTATGTGTTCGAGTGAAATAGGGGTGTTCACTCGAACTACCCCTTGGAGTTTGAGCAAACCACATTGCAGACCTGGGTTCGCTTGAACTGCAGGTGACTTTTGGGTTCGAGTGAACCCCCCATTCGCTCAAACCATTTTTCAGTTAGGGTTTTTAAAAACATTTATAAAAAGCAAAAGTGATAGTTAAAGGGTCATTATCAAAGTTGTCTTTTTCTGTCTGGTGGGGGTTGGATCGAACCAGTCATCAGCATCATGTCACCGAGCTTTGTCTATAGCAGCTAGCGTCTTTCATATTTTAGTTTTCGATGTTTATTATATCAGGTGCACAAAATAACCCTTTGTTTGGTTTAATAATGTCTTTTTTTATTAAATTAATAAATAATTTGTTTGTTAATTTATTTTTTTAATTAAATAATTGTATATAGTTGTTGTTTTTCAATATTTTAGAAAAATGTTTGATAATTTATTGTTTTTCATTATTTTAGAAAAATGTTTGATAATTTAATGTTTTGACTAAAATGTGTCAATTTTTTTAAAAAATTACATAATTGTATATATGTATATTTTTTTCAACATTTTAAAAAATTGTTATGAAAAACATAGAAAACTAAGGTAGTAAATCAGAACTTGGAAAAACATTAGCAAAAAAAGAAAATTAGAAAAATGTCGCAAATGTAAATATAATAAATTAAACTTTATAAAAATTAATAAATTTTAATTTAAATAAACATTAGAAAATTTGGATAACAAATTTAAACAAATTAGACAAAATAAATCCTCTACAATGTGAGCCATTTTCACATCCTATTACATGCACAACATGACTCCTTAAGACCACATATGCCCTCATGACACTATACGTTCCCTTAGGAGGTCAGAGAGGATCACATATAACATACTAGTGTACATATGACATTCCCTTTAGGATCACATAGTGTCCTAAATGGTCATACGTGGTCCTAAGGGGTCACACATGTGTTATAACACATGTGTGACCCCTTAGAACCGCATATGACCCCTTATTAAATTGTAGTGTGAATGACATAACCCTTGGTCAATCAAATAGTGTCTTAACACATGTGTGACCCATTAGAACTGTATATGACCCTTTATAAAATCCTAGTATGAATGACATACCCATTCTAGTCTATCACATACTATCCTAAGGGGTCGTATGTGGTCCTAAGGGGTCACGCATGCATTAACACATGCATGACCCCTTAGTAGGTCACATAGGACCCCTTATAACATCCTACTATACATATGATATTCCCCTTAAGATCACATAGTGTCCTAAGGGGTCATATGTGGTCCTCAGGGGTCATGCATGTGTTATAACATATGCATGACCCCTTAGAACTGCATATGACCCTTTATAAAATCCTAGTGTGAATGACATACCCCTTAGTCCATCGCATAGTGTCTTAAGGTGTCGTATGTTTTCCTAAGGGGTCATGCATGCATTAACACATGCGTGACCCCTTAGTAGGTCACATATGACTCCTTATAACATCCTACTATACATATGACATTCCCCTTAGGATCATATAGTGTCCTAAGTGGTCATATGTGGTCCTGAGGGGTCATGCATGTGTTATAACACATGCATGACCCATTAGAACTGCATATGACCCCTTATAAAATCCTAGTGTTAACGCCATACCCCTTAGTCCATCACATAGTGTCTTAAGGGGTCGTATGTGGTCCTAAGGGGTCATGCATGCATTGACACATGCATGACCCCTTAGTAGGTCACATATGACCCCTTGTAACATCCTATTGTACATATGACATTTCCTATGTGTCCTAAGGGGTCATATGACCCCTTATAACATCCTACTGTACATATGACATTCCCCTTTAGATCATATAGTGTCCTAACATATGCATGACCCCTTAGAACTGCATATGACCCCTTATAAAATCATAGTGTGAACGTCATACCCCTTAGTCCATCACATAGTGTCTTAAGGGGTCGTATGTGGTCCTAAGGGGTCACGCATGAATTGACACATGCGTAACCCCTTAGTAGGTCACATATGACCCCTTATAACATCGTACTATATGTATGAGATTTCCTATGTGTCCTAAGGGGTCATATGACCCCTTATAACATCCTATTGTACATATGACATTCCCCTTAGGATCATATAGTGTCCTAACATATGCATGACCCCTTAGAATTGCATATGACCCCTTATAAAATCCTAGTGTGAAATTCATACCCCTTAGTCCATCACATAGTGTCTTAAGGGGTCGTATGTGGTCCTAAGGGGTCACGCACGCATTGACACATGCGTGACCCCTTATAACATCCTACTATACATATGACATTTCCTATGTTTCCTAAGGGGTCATATGACCCCTTATAACATCCTACTGCACATATGACATTCCCCCTAGGATCATATAGTGTCCTAACATATGCATGACCCCTTAGAACCGCATATGACCCCTTATAATATCCTAGTGTGAATGTCATACCCCTTAGTCCATCACATAGTGTTTTAAGGGGTCGTATGTGGTCCTAAGGGGTCACGCATGCATTGACACATGCATGAACCCTTAGTAGGTCACATATGACCCCTTATAAGATCCTATTGTAGATATGAAATTTCCTATGTGTCCTAAGGGGTCATATGACCCCTTATAACATCCTACTATACATATGACATTCCACTTAGGATCATATAGTGTCCTAACATATGCATGACCCCTTAGAACTGCATATGACCCCTTATAAAATCATAGTGTGAACGTCATACCCCTTAGTCCATCGCATAGTGTCTTAAGGGGTTGTATGTGGTCCTAAGGGGTCACACATGCATTGACACATGTGTGCCCCCTTAGTAGGTCACATATGACCCCTTATAACATCCTACTTTACATATGACATTTCCTATGTTTTCTAAGGGGTCATATGACCCCTTATAACATCCTACTATACATATGACACTCACCTTAGGATCATATAGTGTCCTAACATATGCATGACCCCTTAGAACCGCATATGACCGCTTATAAAATCCTAGTGTGAATGACATACCCCTTAGTCCATCACATTGTGTCTTAAGGGGTCATATTACATTCCTGTTAAGATCACATATTGCAGATTTAATACTTTTATAATCATATGGGCCCAAATATAATCATATCCAGGCCCAAATTTTATATATCATGTTCTTGAATTTTTTATGTATGTCAAAGATTTAAATATACACGTGTTAGTTCTCTCTATCTCTTTGAAATATATGTTATCTCTCTCTCTCTCACTGAAATATTTGAAATTTTTACATGTATTTTTTGAAAATTAAAATAATCTCTTTCTCTCTCTCTCATGAAGATTTATATGGATAATCTCTCTCTCTCTCTACTTACGTATTTATTTTAACTTTATGAAATGTACCTAGATAGATGGCATCCCAAGATATACCTTCACAGGCTCCTGATCAGGGTCCACCTGCATAGGCTCCACATCAGGAGCCACACATTGATGATGTTGATCCTCCACAACAGGATCCTCCCTTGCCCAACATTACTACTATTTTTCAGTATAGTGATCGGGAGTTGCATAGGTTGAGGGCCATATTAGATGACCCTCATACTGATGGCATGTACAAGATTACATGCATGTCAATTTTTGATAGTTTGTGGACATTGAGGGACCGCTTAGTTTCTCATACCTCATTCTCACTTGAGGTTATAGAGGATATATATAGATAGTTGAGAGTGAGGTGAGGGGTCCTCATTCTTTTGCTGATGTGGTGGGGGTGGTCTCGAAGGAGACCATCAAGGATAGATGCTTTCCACAATATTAGGAGAAGAGTAAGGTGAGGGGATATTAGGTTACCAGATGTATCGACCCATAGGTTGCATCACTGATTTACCCACGCTTCTTAGCCACCCATGGTCATTATCCTACTAACGACCAAATACCATTATACTTTGTACAATAGGTATTTGCTGAGGTTCATTTTCAGATGAAACCAAACTACCTTGATATTCCAAGATATTATGGATAGGGGAGGGGCAAGATTGTTGATAGAGATGCATATCATAGGCATGATAGAGCTCCGCCTAGACACAGGGACCTTGTTGGCCAGATATTTCCTGCAGTAGTCCCACCCATGGCACCCATAGCGGATCATGTTGTGATTGCTTCTAAGAGAGAAGCAATTGATAGGATTGGACAGATTGCATCAACAACAACCACCATATCTTCTGATAGGGTGGGAAGATATATGATGACTCGACCACGTTTGCGATTATCCACAGATCATGCATCTTCTAGTCGTGAGGAGGCTTCAAATTCAGATGATTGGTATATTTCTACTAGAATCCCCTCCCCAAATGAGGTAGTAGCTATAGTCGAAGGTAGTAGACATGTACAGATGTCACAGTATTTAGCCGAGGACCTACTACATGCTTATAGTTTTATTTCATATCGACTTGGGATACCATTGGCTGATGTTAGAGAGGAGATTCTCAGAGATGGTCAGGCTACAACGGCATCGATGCATACCCCAAGGTAGTCACAACATTCTCATCAATCTACGCATGCTCCAGGCACTGACCCACCTATAGATCACTCTATTGTTGCAGAGGAGGAGCTACGAGTTGATCAGGTCCATATCACAGATGAGGGCCGCTTGGATTCATTTGAGGAGGAGATACGAGATGATCAGGTCCATATCATAGATGAGGGTTTGGACTTATTTGAGGATCAGCTGAGAGATTTGAGACATACTAGATTTATGGACATGCTACTACAGTCAGACACTTCATCCACGATGCCCACTCATCTAGTTAGCCCCTTGCACTCCTCAGTGATACATACAGCTAGAGAGAGATATGCAAGCACGAGTGATGTTGTTGATATGATCACAGGACATGATTAGACTATACAACCTACTCCAGGTGATACACAGGTATGTACATGTACATGTGCGTTTAAATTTTTAGAAGATATGTATACATGTTGAAAATTTGTAGGATAAATCTATATATATATATAGATCATGTTTAATAAATAATCTAGAGTTCTAAGTTTTAATTTGTAGATCATTTAAATTGATCGTGGACTAATCCTTAAATTGACAGTTAGCTCATGTCACTCCTTCCTTGAGCTCTGAGCGTGTGCGTAGGAGAGATTCTTTAGATGATGTTAGTGTATAGGTTAGTTATGGTTTTTGGTACATATATGTACATGTATGTATACATGCACGTTACAATTTATATTTAAATTTTTATTTAACTCTACTTGGATTTGATGTACATGCACATCTAGAGAGATAGATATATTATATTTAATATTTAAATAAATTCTACTTTTGTAGGACTCCCCCTCAGATGGTCACTCAGTTCATAGCCGACATGATCCCTGTTGATTTGCTCTAGAATTTATAGCTCATTTACATTTATCTTTTTATAGACTTTCATATTATATATATTCATGCATGTACATGGAGTTTAGACTAGATTATACTTTATACCTGGTTTGTGTTTGATCAGATTATACATACATTTGATTATATTAGATTTATACATACATTTGATTATATTAGAATTATACATGTTTGAATCTGATATTAGATTTATACTGTGTTTAGTTAGATTAGATTTAAATACATGTTTGATTAGATTGTATATTTCACATGCATGTATGTAATGAAGTTTAGACTAGATTATACTTTATATCTCAACTATGTTTGATCGGATTATATAGATTTATACATGTTTGATTATATTAGATTTATGTTTGATTAGATTAGATTTAAATACATGTTTGATTAGATTGTATATTTCACATGCATGTAGAATGAAGTTTAGACTAGATTATACTTTATATCTCCGTTGTGTTTGATACTAGGATTATATATATTTCCATTGCATCATGTGATATGAAGTTTAGACTAGAGATTATATATATTTCATGCACATGTACATGTGTTAGATTATATATTCCATGTGCACATGTACATACATGTTAGATTATATATGTACTTTATGTTCGATGGACTGGATTGGATTATATATATATCACGTGCACATGTTAGAAATACAAGTAGATATGCATTAAAATTTAAAAGAACATTTTCAAACAAAAGAGTATGTATGAAATGAACAAACTAAACTTAGTAGGTCATGTATTGAATAGCTCACATGTGGTATGTGAGCTTCTAGGTATGTATACTGTAGTTAAATAGTTGACAACATGTACATGTCCTAATTACAAATGTCCTAATTCCATATTATATCAATTTTACAAATGTACATATTACATTCTAATTTAAATATGCATTTTTTAATTAAATTATTTTAACTAGTGGTCCTTACAAATTAGATGCATTTAGAATTAGATATAGTACCTTATACATACAAATTAAACATGCATTTAAACATGTACATGCACTTGAATTAACTTTGAATACATCCTAATTTGATATAATGCATTTAAGCTTAAAAAATATTTATCCTTTAGTTTCAAAACAAGTTAAGAGATCTAGAAATTATCTTGAGTATTAATTCAATTCATGTGGACTAAACCACATGTGTACTTTGGATTACTAAATATATATATAGGTCATACCACATCAAGTGGTTCAAAATGCTCTTCAATAACACTTAATATTTTGTCATGATCTTCACTATCTAGTCTCCACTTTTGAGACCGCCCTTGACGTGGAACTATTTGAAGAATTAGGCCAACAACAATGACCAAGTGACTATATTGATATACCTTATTGTCAATTTGGTATTCAATGAAATGAATCCCATGTTGAACAATTTTAACTTGTTTGAAATATGTCCCTTGCACTACAACTGATCCTGCATGTACATGTATATAAGAAACGTGAGAAATTAAAAATTTTTGTGCATAAGCGATTTGTACATGTACATATTCAAATTAGAACTCAAACCTATGGGAAATGACATTCCATCACTCATCTCAGATTTTGATAACTTCTTTCTCTCTTCTGTGCAACACAATAAATAGTAACTAACACCTTCTATATTTCCATCTTCTGCTATGGCTGCAAAAATATCTCATGCAATTTGACACAAGTTAAATAAATTCTAAGTTATATGTCATTTTTAAGGAAATATTTACATCTGTACGTCATGTATGTAGCTTTTTTAATCAATCCTAAAATATTATCATAATCACTAGAAATCAAAGGAATGTCTTCAAAATTTTCATCCTCACTTGAATCCTCGTATGTGTCAGAAACATCTAGTGGCACTATTTTCCATTCACTAACATATCCAAGCTCTTGGTTCTTGCAATCAACATAGTTTTCGAAAATGCATTCAGAACAAAAACATGAATAATCCCTAGTGTATAACATCCATGGGCGATTATCTGTACTCATGACACAATGCAAAGATCTTGTCCTCTCCATGCTCTTGCATACATGCATTGATTTTCTATCCACATCTGCAAAATGTACATGTGTACAAGAATGTACATGTAGATCAAGTTGCTAAATTGAAACATTTGAATGAGGAACATTTTTTTAAAAATTAAATAAAATACTAAAAGAGAACACGTACCGGTTATCTCCCAAAATACTCTATATGGAATGGGTTTGTATGTTCTCGATGATGATTCCCTAGGATAATTAGGTTTCTCAAAGTGTTTCTTACACAATTCAACAACATCATGTGCATCTTTTATATGTTCTCCTCTATACTTTATTTGATGCTTTCTTAGAGCACGTTTGATACAAGCTCCAGCACCATCATGTTCACCCTTTCCATGACCACTCTCAAAAAAACTCCAAACATGTGGTATTTTGTCATTTCGATGATATCTAAATAGTGCATAAAATGGCCTTGAAGATTTGAATTGTGCCGCACATCCATCAGACCAAACAAAATGTTTAACTATTGTTATGCCTCTATCTTTCAAATATTCGAAAAACTTCTTAAAGCAATGTTGTACAAAAAGTGTGTCATGCTCCTTATCATCACTGATATAGAAGTGGTACTCTTTCTTAATGACATGATTTTCAAATGTACTATCAACACCTTCCAAATTCATCTGTGCATGTTGATAACACACATGCACCAAAATAGTGATTTGCTTTGAAAAGTAATACTCTAATTGAATCTCTTTTTGATGTGCAAAAGAGTAATTCTCTACGAAGTCAACTACAGATAGAATAGTTCCAAGTGGGGAAGTGTCTCTTAATATTTTAAATTGTTCTTCTTGCCACTTGGCAAAAAAACCATGGCATATGTATGGTTTTATCAACTTACAAAAATTTTCCATAAATGTTCCAATAGGTATTTCCTCTTCTACATAATCTAGCCTTGTAGATTCCTTTCCAAATTTTGTTTCAAATTTTTGTACTTGTAACTCTTGCAATTTACCATCTTCCTCATGTTAGTATCTTCATCTCTCAAAGGAAATTTAGCCAAGTCCCTACATGTTCAACAAATTCCTCTTATGCAATTTATTTGACCGTTTGCATTATCATCTGATTTATCACATAAGATGGATGCTATGAATTGACCTGCTCATTTAGGAGGAGCATTTTCAAAACCATCACTATCTTCTCTAATCTTTCAAAACACCTGATAGTACAAGTCAAATTCGATGTGATAACGACAACAACAAGTTTCAAAAACTTTGTTTAGCTTCACATAATATGGCCTTAACCATTCAAACATGGTTTGTCCAATCTTTATATGAGAGTTTGTTTTAGTAAACAATACATACAATTCATGTTTTATTGTGTTTATCCAATGTTTTACATGGAGATCATAATGATCAAGACCAATCCTTTGCTTGATAACATCTCTACTATGTGATGAAGGATGAGTATTATCATTCCAAAAACTTGTCACAAAGTTTCTAACAACATCTTCAATTCTATCAGAATGAGGAGCTCTACACATAATTGCCCAATTCCCTTCTGAGGTAGTATCATCCAAAATCTTTCTCCTTTTAACATATTTAGATATTGTCTTTCTACTAAAACCAAACTCAGATGACAGTGAAGAGATTTGTCTTTTTTGAGACAATCTTTCATTTACTAAAGATGTCAAAATCACTCTTCTTGAAATGGTCTTATCTAGTTTTCAAGATTTTTTACCAATGTTTACCAAACCTTTCTTAACGTTATCAAAAATAGATTTTTGTAGTTGAGAAGTTTTCCTCTTTTGACTTGTTGTATCTATACCCAACAATTTCATTGGATCTATTAAGTCTGTATGAGTAGGTACAATTGATAACAATTGAGCTTTTTCTAGTGTAGTATCAAGATTGTTGAAATGAGACATTATTTCTTTTCCACTTTTATTCATTGACCTCCTTTTAGTATGTCTGAGTTCTTCACTGAGACGTTTCAACTCATCCACATCCATTTCAAGTAAATGATCTAAATTTTTATAAGAAATATTTCTCTTCACTTGTTTAGCTAGATCCACAATATGCTCATCCATATTAGTGGTAGGAGGTAAGGAGCCTGACCCCTCTCCTTCAAAGGTCTCCATTGGTTCAACTTGGACAATCTCCTCCCTATGTTCATCAAATATATTGTGTTTTTCAACAGGTTCATTTGCCTCGACTCTCGCTTCAGAACTCCCTTCTTCTTGAGCCAGTTATGAACATAATTTAAGAGTTTGTAAAAGGTTCTTGAATTAATTAGAGATTATTCAATTAGGTTTAAGAATAGGGGTGAATTTGGCTTAAAGCTTTGTAACATGTTAAAATTAGCCCGTTCAATTTGGTTTATTAAATTTAATTACTTTCAGGACCTTATTGTTATAACTCTAAATAAATTACTTGTTTAGGTTTAAAGTTCAATTTGTTCTTAGGTTAGGATTAAAGTTCAATCTCTAATTTTGAGCAATAATTTAACACATAAAATAAAATTTTAATAAATTAGAAATTCCAATTTTGAAATTTAAAAGTACAAATATTTTGATGCATGCATACGATAAAGTTGACCTCATATTAATTTGTCATGCACCATAATGTAGGTGGACTATAATTTGTCACATCTGTGTATATTTAAGACCTATTATTACATAATAGACCTCCTAATCTGAAATGTTTTTGCATGTACATGAAGTCATATAAATAGTTCACCTAAATTATTCAACATGTTTAATAGACCTTATAAATTTATGTCACATTTAAGACCTATAATCAATGTAATAGTCCTAATAGGCCTTATTATTAAAATCAATATGACCACATATGAAAAAACATTTCATAATTAATATACTTAACTCCCCTTAAGATAGATATATTATGTGATATTAAAGGACCTATCACATGAAATTACTTGTACATGTAGATTAAATAATCTATATATATATATATATATAATTTAGAACTTAGAAATTATGACATAATAGGTCCTATTAATTTTATGACTTAATAGGTCTTATCTATTATAAATGAACTTAATTATATAGGAGAAAAATGCAATTACACAACAAGCAAGTTGATGGAATTTGAAATTTGTAAATACACATGTATTATCTCAAATTAATTATGATTTCCAATTAAAACAAGATTATTTTTAATCCTATTATTTCCAATTAATTTAATTAAGATTTTTTTAATTAATTTTCATTAAAAATATTAGATTAAAAATATTGAACTAATTAATTGTTACATAATACATTAAATTAAATAGAAATAAAATTTAAAATACATACTTGCTTCAAGATATCTTTCTTCTTTGTTCTTGATATCTTTCTTCTGTTTCGGGAGAAAAATTCCTTGAAGTCTTATTTTGCCTTCTCTTCTTGTTCCCCATGCTTTTACAAAAAACCTTCAAATTATTTCCCTCAAAATAATTTTCAAAGGTCTTCTCTCATCCAAAAATGTGAATTATTTTAATCATTTGTGTGATAAAAAATGAAAAAAATTATGGACATTTACATGACTCCACAAATGAAAAAAAAATTAAAATGCATCGGCCAGAGTTCGAATGAAACCCGAAAGTTAAAAATGGTCGGGTTCGTTTGAACATGACCATTACAAAAAAGTATGGGCCAAAATCAAGCCCATTGGTTTGAGCGAATGGGGGCTCGCTCAAACCCTTTATGGTTCAAGCGAACCCCATTCACTCAAAATGCTATTCATTCGAACCCTCCAATTAGAAGCTTTTCCCAAATATTTTCAGAGTTCTGAAGAATTAATGACTCCGGAGCACTGGTTCAAAGCACGAATGAAATAATCTTAATAACCCAAAAATATTAGATGGTAGTACTCAGATCAAGCTTTCCAATGAGTATAATTTTGTTATATTTTGAATTTACTATGTTCTTGTTTTTTTAATTTTATGGAAAATTGATTTTTCACCGAACATGAACTTCTCTATTCAATGCATTGGAAAAAAATAAGAAACTAATTCAAAAAAATTTTGAAAAATATCTATGCCTCTAGTATTGATGTCTTCTTTCTAACAAAAAAAATAAAATTGAATTTCGATTTATATAGAACAAGTTATGTGTTCAAAGGTAAACCTATGTCTAAATTATGACTAGTCAGACTTCAAAACTTTATAAAATGAAAAATATTGAACATATCACTATAAAACAAAATGCAAGCCTTGGATATTGATGTTACAAACCAAAATTTGAAAGAATTGAGTTTTTATCATTTATAGAAAAAAAGTTATGCATTTCAGGAGGCACATCACTCTTAAAAAATGTAGTTTGTTGTAGAAAAATAGTTTTCGAGGGAGATGGAAATTTTTTAAAAAAATCCTTCAAAAAAATTTGAAAAAAATGTCTATAGAATCTACAATCAAAATGCTAGAAATCACTAATTTACATCATCTTCAAATTTTTAATAGTTTAAAAGTTATAGTTCTCGGAAGTTGAAGATTATTTTAAAAATGTACATCTCAGTGTCAAAAGTGGCAAAAAAGTGGGAACCATTATTGTGAATTCACCCAAGTATCTATATATATATAGACTACAAGATTATCATAGAAAAGCATACATGTGATGTAGGCAAAGTAACTAATGGTCGAAGGCATACATGTGATGCACCATCAAACAATCCAGAAGCCTACAATTGCAAAAAATAACGAACATGAATCAAAGTTGTACTTAAATTAGTAAGCATGTAAACACTTCAAATGAATGGATGAAAAACATACTAGTGGTATATGAGGCTGAGCCTTAGTGGCCCATGGGTCACGTGAAGAACTACCCACCTCAATGCTACATGAAGCACCCTACAAAATTGAAAAAAACATATCATATGTAAATCATTACATTAAAAAATTTATTGTTTATTTTAAATGTACATATCAATACAATGTATCTAGATGAAAGTGCATACCATAAATGGGACACCAACATCTCTAGGTATTGAGGTAACATGCTATCGATTCCTCAATGATGTGGTATGATCCATCCTCTTTTAAAAAAGAAAATGACTCATGTTATGGTTCATATGTGTATATATAAGGAATTTAATATTGCATTGTAAATTATACAAATAAATTTGTACCTCTGTAGGCTGATCATCGTCTGCCCACAGGAGATAAACATATGAAGAGACATCATCAGCATGTGTAGCCTCCTTGGCATCATCGTAACCACCATGGGCAGCATCAGCATCATCAAAATCACCATCTCCTCTAGGGGCAGACTCACTCTGTGGACCCCTACATACATCCCCACAACTAGTACAAACATGTGCTAAGCATGGGGCAGCCCTCACCTCCTACAACTGCTGTACCAAATTGCCCAACAAGGCACTCAATGAACCTAGAGAAAAATCCACTACTCGATGATGGGCAGGTGCTGGAACAATTGGTGATGGAAGAGGAACCAATGGATCATCGTGCACATGGTTTCTAACCCCGTCACTCAATTTTGCTCCTGGCCTATCCTAGGGCATGCCTCTCCCAACCCCCTGAAATGATCTAATATCAAAGTAATTGGGCTTTTTGCCCAATTCAAATTCCACCCATAATTTCTTCAAAAAATACATCAGGACCTCATGATTGGAATGTGGTGGATGGTCAAAGACCATCCACCACCACTCCCAAAAGTGGCTAGCAATGCTCGGGTGCCTACAGTATCGAATAGAGATCCGCAGCTTCTTCGGATCTATCTCTTCACCTGTCTTAGGGTTCACAAATATTTTTTCAAATCTATTTTTATTATTTTTAAGTCATTAACTTGTTTGTATGTGAGGCCATCTGCGTAAAATGCATGCAATCCCTCATGCCAGCTATGATAGCTATCTAGCTCGCTATCTAATGCCTGCACAGACTATACAATGCCTTGCATACTATCTGCAAGGCGTAACAACTGAGGGGGTGGATGAGGCTCACGCCTAATAGTGTGAATATCTCTAATCAAAGCATCAATATTTGTCCTAATTGTCTGTCGCAACTGATTTGGTGGAGGTGGAGGTGGAGGTGGAGGGGGTGCAGGTGGAGGTGGTACTATACCTAATAGCTCATCTATCTCAAACTCATCCATCATGTGAAAATAATCTGCATATATATACAAACATGAAAATTTACAATTACAATTACAAACATGAAAATTTACAATTACAATTACAAACATAAAAGTTTACAATTACAAACTATTTAATTTACATTTCACCTTCCAAAAAAACTTATAATTAAATACAATTTAGCAACTTAAATATAAAAAAAGGAAACTCACATAGATCTATAATATTATTAATAGGTGGGTAATAATAAGCATCATTTAAGAAATATTATCCATTTAAATGAAAGTATAAGAAAAATTCTACAAAATAAAACATCATAATGCCCATGCAACTCAAACAATACTTTTTAACATCTAAAGATGAATTAGTATAAGCTCCATCAAAATCATAAAAATAATCATAAGTTAAAGTCATAAGTTATATCTATGAACTTGTTAATACATGTACTACTTTGTTGTGTTCTTTTCTAGAATCATTGGATGATTTAGTGAACGCAACTAGTAGTACTACACTAAGTTGAAGCTTGAATAAATGACCATTTTTTGTGATTTCACATTCTAGTCATTTACTTGGACATCTTGGCACTTGAAAATGACCATCTTACATGAGATGAATTTGTTTGATATGTTTTATATGTATTGATTTTATTGATTTTTTAAGGTTTTATTTGAGGAGGTATCATAGGTTTCTCTATTCATCCTTTTGTGGTAAAATTAGAAAGGGATAACTAAGATTCTTTTGTAAAATGGTATCTTCATTAGTTTTAGGTTGTGTAATCATTTTTCTTTTATGTATGGAGTCATACCTAAACTAGAAACACTAGAAAATATATAATCTTGGTGTAACATCATTGACCATGTAGGAGTGATTTGATCTAGTATCAAGATCATGATTCTATGTGTATTGCATTGGATATTGATATCCCCCACACACTTTGGAATTTAGGAGATCCATGGAGACCCTCATATCTCTCCATTCCTAGAGGATCCTATTGTAGATTGTTTCATTCCCTTTGTAGATGAAGATCACATACCCTTCAATGGTGATACTTAAGAGGAAATTCATTATACCATATTAAATAATTTATTTACTTAAGATCAACTTTTATTTACATATTAAATAATTTTCAAAATATATTTTAATTATGTACATCAATTATATCAATTAGAATAAACATTTGGTAATGAAATACAAGCAATTATCATAAAAAATTTAGAATCAATTCATTCTAAATGTAAAATGATACATACACATATAAATATATAATCAATTTTTTAATTTAATATATATTTGGCAAAATAGATTTATAGACGTGTAAATTTTTAAGTAATTTAGTGGGGTTTATAATGAAACCTATCCATAAAATTTTTTCATATATTAGAATACATAACTCATCTACCCTATATAGACACCACCCTCAACTCTCCCTTCTTGTTGGTTCTTATTTTACTATTTCAATTAATGCTTTCACGTAATATAATACATTCACTTCCAACACACACTCTACTATTTTCATGTACATTTTGCAAACCAACCAACACTTTACTAATATTGCTACAATAAGATTGCAATACCTTAAACTCTTGATGTACACCTTCTATTTATACTTTCTTTCTTTCCATTTGAGGCAAGTAGGTCACTAAGTCCAATCCTTTCGAGAAATCAACAAACATTTCTTAGACAACCCTACCTTGATTCTACCTTAACAATTTTCATGTCCATAATTAAAAGGAGTCTTAAGATCCATTTTCATAAGCCTACATTAATAATGAACATAGTTAGGTTGAAGAAAAACCCCTCTTAGATAAAAAAAATTGTGATGTTACCTACCTCCATACTTGTCTCTTCTAGTGCAACTTTCATGAATCCTAGAGTTTATTTTGATTTGTAAATAAAGATTTGGTTAAACCTTTTGTAAAATAAATTATTACAGAGCTTTTGATCCTTTCCTTTCTCTATGTTTATTATACCTATCATCCAATCCAATGGAAAAATACACTCTCCTATAACCAAAAAAATCTAAATTTAACTCTAAAATCTTCAATCAAAAACTAAATATATGTTCCATTTGATACAACACTGCTAGGAAAAACACTGATCACTAAGCACCATTTAATACCATAAGCACCAATAACACTCCTTCAAATGTTATAGCACCACCTTTATTACCAATCCATTAAATTAGCAATCTACAAAATAAACACTAATCTAATGAAATTAAAACCATTAATTTAAAACTTATAATTCTCCTTAATAGAATCCTTATCAAACCTCAATAATAGTTAAGGAACATTAATCCATGGTCTCCAACTCAATTGCTTAGGACATGAAAACGTTAAAATTTCTGACACTAAATATAGCCGCCATTACGAATGCTTAAGGTGGTTGATAACATACATGTTACTCTAAATGTTTTCTTGAGCTAGGAATCATGGTATATTGCCAAGTTATTGAATCTTAATCCAATGTTTAGGGTTTTAATTAAAGATTATAATTAAAGATTATAATTTAGGGTTTAGGGTTTAGGGTTAATCAACCAAGAGAGTCAAATTTCTCTTGGGACTTGTTCATTTTTTTCTATTTAGGGTTTAGTGTTTGTTTTTTTGTTTAGGGTTTATTGTCTATTTTTTGTGTCTAATGTTTATTGTTTGTTTACGTTTTTGTTTTTTATTTTTTTCCTACGGTTTGAATACTATTCATGTTTTTTTCTTTTCCTACAGTTTTTACTATTCATGATTTTTGCAATATTTGAAAACTGAAAACTATTTTAAACATGAAATAAAAGATGATTTTCAAACTTTAAAACATAAAAACTTAAAAATAACAATACATTATTCTTTTATGAAAAACAATAAAAATAAATAAAATAGAATATAAAAAATAAAACTAAATACTTGGAAGGAGGTAAAAATGGTCTAGGGGGTCAGCTGAGGTGAAAAAAATGGGTACCTGTGCTCCTGAGAAATGTCTGCCCGTTTTCCAAATAGTAAAAATGATGGAAAATGGTTAAAAAAATAAATAAATACATTTCAAAAACGAATGCCCATTTTTTTCAAATCGGGTGCCCGATTTGAAAAAAACAGGCGTCCGTTTAGCTTTGAGCACCCGTTGCTAAATGGACACCCATTTTTTGATGGCTCGGGCACTCGTTTCTAGCGGGCTCATTTCCCAACCTGCAAACTTCCACGGGATTGGGATCCAACTTTGTACGTTTACCCAGTACATAGGTCATACACATAGAGCTAGGTGGTTAGATGAGCAATTCAAGTTGTGTAAGGAGACTTTCCCCCTTGGCACTATTGTCTTTGTCATTGATTTTGCTGAGAATTATACACTAAACACACAAAATGAAGTACAATCTATGTATTACCACTCTACACAAGTTACAATTTTTGTACACATAGCATTCATGCATGCACATGATAGCACCGAGGAGGATAGAAAGGTTATAAGAGAATATCACTTCTATATCAGTGATGATCATACTCATTCCTCAGAGTTTGTGCAAGGATGCTTTACAGTCTTCTATGATAGTTTAAGGGAAAGAGATATAAGATACAACCAACACTTAATATGTTTGGATAATTGCACCACACAATTCAAGAATTCAAGGATGTTCTACTAGTTGACTAGGATGCAGGAGACAAGTAGTGTGCAACCGTTTTGGAATTTCATTGAGATAGGGCATGGAAAGGGGGAGCATGATGGTGTGGGAGCATGTGTGAAAGAGCTCTTACTAGAGAGGAATTGAAGTATGAAGGTGGTGCAATGTTAATAGATGCAGAAACAATTGTGCAATGGTGTAACTATACAATGGGACCAGGTAATGAAGGTAAGTCTATGGTTTCTAGATATTTTTAGTTAATACATGAATCTAACATTGAAAACTATCTATATTATTGTACACTTATAGGATCAAGTGATGTGCATTCATTTACAATTTCAAATGCAGCATCACTAGTTATTTGTACTAGACAAAGTGCATGCTTTTTCTCTTCATGTATGCATTTTGTGTGGGATGAATGTGAATCAATAGAGTGGGTTGACCAATGGTCTTGTAGAGATTTGTAAACCATAGATACATATCAACTTCCTAGAGTACTATAAATGAACCCAATTAAAGCGTCAATGGAGTTTGACCATGTATCAGACATAGTTGAACTAGGTAAAGGGTTGCAATTTGTTACTTGGGTAAAATCAATTTTAAGCTCAATTTATTAGTATTAAGCTATGTTAATTTTGGTATTAACTAATATCCTTCTATTAAATGCAAGTCATGTATATGCAGTTATTGCAGATGAGGACAACGAAGAAGGAACAAATTATTTTTTGTGTCGTTGTATTAAGGCGAAAAAGAAATTGACTTCTACAGTGGTTGATGGAGAGGGTATTGAGTACCCAATAGGATCCATTGTTGTGACAGGGACATGGGTAAGAAGGTACCATTGTTGTGTTGAGCTGTATTGAAACCTCTTAAACTCATTTATTTGATAAGGTCTTGTTTGATGTTTGGTAAAGATTAGCTTCTTGACTTGTAATAAAGATTTTGAAAGAAATTCTCGACTTTGAGGATGTGATCACTAATGATGATGATGTCATGAGTATGCCCCCTTGGGAGTGAAATTGAAAGATCGACAGGTTGTGCAGTGATTTCAAGCAATTTGATAAAAAGATTAAGCTATTAATGATTTCAACACAAAGAATGATTAAGAGGGCCATTTGAATATTTAGTGTGGATTGATGAGAAATTGAGCACAAATTGAAGAAAGTAATGTGCATTTGATGAAAGAGCTAAGTGGTCACAGTTGTGCGAAATTGATTAGGAAGATGGTCTCAGATTTTGATTTTGATCTCGAAAATGGAATTAGGATGGTCAAATTAAGCAAGGGTGCATTTTTCATGCCAATTGGAGAAAGTTGAAAATTAGGTTTTGACCACTTAGCCATGAAGAGAAGGTTGATTTAAATTCAAGCTCTAGGTGAAGAAGACCAAAAACATCATTAGTATGCTAGATTCACCATGCAATGCACGAAACTTAACATAAATGCAGAAGATGCAACTAGGACCTAGTCACTAGATATTGATTCGCTTTCCTATCATCATTGAGTGTTAAATGTAGGAAATAGACATAAGCATCAAGGTACAAACATAAGCACTAAGGCAAAAGGAGGCCAAGATGACCTGAATTTTTCTTGCATGTAAATACAACAAACACTTAAAATAGACAAGGAAATAGTTACGACCTCACTAAAGCATAAATATAAATGGAGTCATGGTATGTGAGGACATTTCACCTTAATGTGAAGGCTCTTATCATAGACACCTAGTTTATAGGACGTTTTCAGATCATTAGAATCACATCTACAAGCAGAAAACAAAGAAAGGTATTATGCCCCCAATCCTTGTACCTCTTAGTCAAGATAGACTTCCTTGAGTTACTTAGAGGGAATAATGAGAGAAATCTAATATTAAAGACAACATACAAAGAAAATTTCAACATAGCTCAAGCAGTTTGAGTTGTTGTTTTTAGTTGTTCTTGTTTTGCATGTTTGATAGGGTGCCAGTGATCAAAACTCTGTATAAGGTAGGAGACAAATGACTGACTCAGAGTGAACGATCCAGACTTGAATAACACAAGGATGGCTTGTTTGAGCTACTAAGGGATTTAAGATTGAATTTCCCTCGGACTATAATGTTGATCGATTGCAAGCCATGAGGGTTCTAAGGAGAACCAAGGGGGGTCACCAAAGTGACTAAATATTATGCACAAAAAAAATAAAAGTGGGAAAGAAGGGAATGAAAGAAGGGAATGCCAAAGTTATGTTGGTAGATGGAGCGCTTGTGACTACAAGAGGCGCCTATTTACCAGGTTTTCACCTTCTTGGCAGAGATCTATTTTTTGTCACTGAGCGCCTGTTTGTCAGGTTTTCACTACAACAACCATTTTTTTAGGACTTTTATCTGTACAGAGTAGCTAGAGCTTAAGAATGATTTAGGTGTAGAATTTCTTTAGATGGATGGTGTTGATGGGCTCTCAAATCTATTCTCCTTCTGATGTACAGAGTCAATAGGCACCTCAGCCAAAATTGGTCGTAACCATGTAGGGACCCACCCAGTTGGGTTCAAACTTCCCTTTTTGTTCCCTATCTTGCTGATTCTTTGGATTTTCTCTTAGCACAAGGTCACCAACCTAAAATTCTCTATGTCGAACCTTTTTGTTATATCCTCTAGATATTATTTGTTGATAAGCTCTTAAGTGATTGAACGTTGCTTGCCGACATTCATCAAGCAACTCGGGTTCTTGCAACCTGGATACTCTCTGGTCTTCATCGGTGATTAGATTTTGCAAGGAAAATCTCAGAGATGGGATTTACACTTCTATAGGAATGACTACTTCATCCCCATATACTAAAGCAAAAGGAGTAGCACCAGTAAGAGTTTTGATGCTTGTTCAATAAGCCCATAGTCTAGGATTGATCTGCAGATGTCAATCCTTTCCAGATTTGTTCACTGTATGATGCAAGATTCTCAACAATGTTTTATTCGATTATTTAGCCTATCCATTACCTTGAGGGTAATATACAAAGGACCAATGCTGTTTTATCTTGAATTTGTTACATAGCTCAGTTATGTCCTTATTTTTGAAATGCACCCCATTATCAGTGATGATTGAAGAGGGATCCCATACCAGAAGATTATATGATTCAAAATGAGCATAACTACTTGTTTCCCAGCTGCTTTGATGAGAAGAACCACTTCAACTCACTTTGTGAAGTACTCAGTAGTAGTAATGATAAATTTATGTCCATTTGAAGAAGCTGGATAAATTTGACCAACTAAATCAAAAACCCATTGTTGAAACGGCCAATGTGTTAGAAAGGGAATGAGTTCGCTTGCCAGGGCATGTATGATATTACCATGTAATTGGAATTTTTGACACATGTTAGGATATTTCAAAGCATCCTTTTCCATATCAGGCCAGTAGTAGCCAACCCTTAGTAATTTATGTGCCAATGTTAAGCCATTGGAATGAGATCCATAAATACCATCATGGACTTTGGACAGTGCTTGTTGAGACTCTTTTGATTCTAAACACCTAAGAAAGGCACGATCTGACCCTCACCTATACAAATTATTAGCAATGATGACATAATAGGAGGCATTATGGATTGGGTTACATTTTCATTACAGGTGAAATTTTTTGGGATCACTTGGTCTTGGAGATAGAAATAGATATGATTGTATCAGGATGAATCTTGTCCAATAATGGCACAAACCATCTGGGAGTCAAGGGAGTCATATGAAGGACCTCTTCCACCAAAAATTCACAGTGGAGCTCTAGCTCTTGTAGTTGTGGAATGCATGCCAATGTTGTCATAGCATCTACTACTCTATTTGTTGACTTTGGAATTTTCTCAAATGAGATGAACACAAAGTATTTCTTGAAGTCGTCCACCATTCTTTTATAAGGCATCAACTTTTCATCTCTGGTTTGATATAGTTCGTTGATTTGATTGATCACCAACTGAGAGTGACCATATATGTGCATTTCTATGACATTCCATTCAAGTACCAGCTTAATCATGTTTACCAAGGCTTCATATTCAGCAATGTTATTTGTACAAGGAAAGAGTAACTTGTATACCTTTGGTATGGAGTATTTTTTAGGAGTAATGAGAAGAATTCCAGCTCCCAACCCTTGATGGGTGAAAGATCTGTCAAAGAACATCTTCCAGGATCTTTCACTGAGATGCAAAATTGGTTCCTATGGAAATTCAATGTTCAAGCATTTATCATCTTCTAGAGGAGCATCTGCAAGTTGATCCGCTATGGCCTGCCCTTTAATACCTTTCCCTTCCACATATTCAATATCAAATTCTATCAACACAATGACCCATTTAGCCACTCTACTGGTGAGGGTAGCTTTACTGAGAAGATATTTTAGTGGATCAATCTTAGCTACTAGCTTGATGGAGTGAGCTAACATGTAGTGTCTTAGCTTTTGTGATGCAAATACCACTGCTAAGCAAGCTTTCTCAATTATTGAATAATTTTCCTCATATAATACCAATGCTCGACTGATGTAGTATATATATATTTCCTTATTGTTTTCATCTTGTTGAGAAAGGAGTGCCCCCAACGATGTCTCAGTAGTTGAAATGTACAAAATTAATGGTTTGCCTTGAATAGGAGACATTAGAATAGGTGGATTGGAAAGATATTCTCTGATTTGTTGAAGATGTTGCTCACATTCCACATCCTAGTTGTATGTTAGTCCTTTCCTTAATGCTTTTGTGAAAGGTTGAGCTTTGTCTACTAGCTGAGATATAAAGCATCTAATTGATTGTCAACGTCCTTGCAGTATCCTCATTTGATTGATGTTCTTGGGTGGAGGCATTTCCATTTTGGCTTGGACCTTCTCGGGATCAACCTAAGTTCCTTTCTTTGAAATAATGTAACCAAGAAATTTCCCTTATGTCACTCTAAATGCACACTTTTTAGGATTTAGTCAGAGCTTGAATCTTTCCATTCTATCCAGTATGAGGCCTAGTTCTTAGATATGTGTGGGTCTCTTTATGGTCTTGACTAGGGTGTCATCAACATAATCTTCCATGTTTTTGTGCATCAAATTGTGGAAGATAGTGGTTATTGCTCTTTGGTAAGTTTCTCTTGCATTCTTTAGTTCAAATGGCATGATGTTCTAACAAAAGGTTCCCCATGCACATGTGAAAGCTATCTTTTCATGATCCTCAGGTGCTATCTTGATTTGATTATAACCAGAGAATCCATCCATTAATAAGTAAATCTCATATTTAGTTGTCATGCCCACTCTCATATCAATGTTGGGAAATGGAAAATTGTCTTTCGGACATGCTTTGTTGAGATCCTTGAAGTCTGTGCAAACCCTAATAGATTTTTCTGCCTTTGATATAGGTAATATGTTTGATATCCATTCTGCATAGTCTATAGCTCTGATGAATCCTACTTTGAACAACTTTTCAAGTTTAGCCTTGATTAGCAGTGCCACATGAGGATGCATCTTACGGAGCTTTTGCTTGAATAGTTTAACACCAGGTGCAATAGAGAGATGGTGCATGATGAGATCAGGATCTAGGCTTGGCATATCATAGTATGTTCATGCAAAGTTGATCTTCTTCTCTGAAAAGAGGTTGCTGAAATATTTTAACTCCTTTGCTGATAGTGATTGAGCTAAATGGATGATATGTGGTGTCTCTTGACTTCCAATATTCACTAGTTGAGTTGTTTCAATCAATACTGAAGACCTTTCTTGGAAGTGACTTGGTAGCATATCAAGTATCTCACCCTCAGGTGCCTCAGAGAGGTTTTCACCCTTAGGTGCATCCTTTATTTTTACTTTTCTTTGTTCTGACACCGCCACAATATGGTTTTCGTCATCAAAACTTTTCTGTTTCCTTTTAATTTTCCGACTAAGATACTTCATGTCTATTTTAGTCATGTTCTCTCTATGGTTACTAATGAAAGAGCCCATTGTTTTAACTAAATTTAGATAATAGGGTAGGGTATGGTCATCAAAGAAGACTGGTAGGTTCATGGGTTGGCTTTGGAGCGTAAGGTCAATCAATTTAGGATGGACAAGAATTAGAGATCCAACAGGTTCAAGGAGGTTAACAGTAATGTCATCATTGCTTCCGACTGCTAAGTTCAAGTCTAGAAGATTGTGTTGATTTAGAGAATTTAGCCTAGGAAGAGTAGTAACAAGATTATCAAAATCCACATTAGTGTTGTGAAGACCCAAACTGAATGACCTACCACCAGACACGTCTACCACCTAAAATTGGACTACGAGTTGAGGCATACTAGCTTCGTCAGACAATGGTTCAATATTTATCACATAGACATAGTTTGTTTCAAAGTCATAGGAGGAAGCATCTGATTCTTCATCAGTTGATTTAGCATCACAAATTTGATTTGTATAGGTATCGATAACATCAATGTAAACATCTTTATTTCTACAGGTTCCTTCTGGATTTGGTTCTCCAATGTCTTGTAGCTGACATACTTGCTCAGAGTGTTTTTGTCTGTGTGTCCATTCAAGTTCCTCGGGACTCATGATAGGTCCTTCCAGGATGGCTTCTAACTCCTCAACATTGTTTCCATATTTGACTTGTCTAGATCCATGGGAAGATATATTCTGTGAGTGATTTTCTTGTGCTTGTCCTTGCCTCAATTTATGCTCATAGGCCTCTTGTCTTTGTAGCTTGACCTCTTCTAATTGTTGTTGTAGTCTTCTATGTGTTGTTGCTTCCACGTCATCTATAAGCTCAGTGAACTCTTTAGGATTCTCTTCTATAGAAGCATTTGATAATGGTTGAGGTCCCCATTCATATTCATTTGAATCTGTTACTGATTCAGTCTCTGGCATCAATCTAGTATATGTGAATGGAATATTCAAAGATGCAAACCTCTCAATGACTCTTTCCACCTATTCTCTCATTTCTTCTAGGACTTCAACTGCTGGTCCTCTCATTGTTTATACTCTTAGAAGCTGATTAGGAGTCGTACTTTTCTACATTCAAACTTTAGCTGGATACACTAAAATAAAATAGAATACATTAAATATATATTTGAAGAAAAGAGGAAAAAAATAGAGATAAAAGTGTATACGAATCATGCGATGTGTCTAAAGGAGTCCAAAGGTATAACCTGCAATATTTTAATGGAATGATAAAGTTTTGATCAAGTAGCATTAGAAGAAATTGCAACTATTATCATACCACATAATTATAATAGAAATAAGGAGTTTATGTTTTTTTTTGGTATTTCACATCTTAAATCTTCTATTTGAATGTGAAATGTATATATTTATTTTTCTCTTCTTGCTAAAAGTGTGTGAAAGAGGTGCAAAGTGTGGTTTCTATATTTTAAATTTGGCCATTTTTTTAATAGGTTATCTAATATTTTTTTGTTGATTGCAAAAACTCATAATATGATAATTAATCAGTTATATTGACAGCTTGATGCCATAGGTATGAATTGTAAAATTTCTTATTTGAGTATGAGAATTCACAAATTCCTTGAGTGAGTTTCACAAAACTTCTCAGATTCCTACTGCTTTCAATTTCACAATCACAGAATGACATTGAAACACCAATGGAACATATTCATACATTATTGAAAATTCAAAAACAAACAACACGCTAACACTTTACAAAATGACTTTCAATTTTTCCTTCTGCTCCAACACCGTTACTTTAACCTGTGCCTATGCAGTGTCTCACACTCCTCACTCTTCCTTGGCCCACAACACATTCCTCTTTTCTAGTTGATGCTCTTCACACTCACTCGACTCCTCTCTATTCTTAACGAGACCCTAATCTTCTTAATGGCCGATACAACTTATTAGCAGCCACAAACTATCTGCCTTTCTTGAGCCACTACTACTGCTACTCCCAGCGTGCCTTTTTCAATATCGCAGTACAGTTGCATCGATTCATTTTCTTGTCATGATTTATCAGTTTCTACTCTGCAAATGTTTGTTTTTCTTTGTCTCTCATCATCCCCTACAATCACTTCATTTTTCTGTCTGTGCACCAGAAAACCGACAGTCTAATACCAAGGCATATTTTCTCAAAGCTGTCATGTATGCCAAAGACTTCAGTTTTTGCATTTAAAAGTTCCTTCATAGCTTCATGCTTATGCATCGTTACGTTTGGTGCAAGCAAATGTTGGAGAATTCCTCTTTTCGCCTTCCAATTCATTTATTTATAGTTTCTAAAGCCTTTTTGCCTGCTAATTTCATTCGAAGAGGCATTCTCTCAAAGTCACTGGCCACGTCTATGGTAATACCCTATTTCTAAGTGCCCATTTTGACACCAGCAGGGAGGATATTGACAGGTATTTGGCTCTACATCGCCATTTGCATTTGCTTAAAGGTTTAAAGCTTGATCAACAAATTTATTTTGTTCATATCCTACAATCAGCGTTTCCTCGATGGGTTCGGCAAAATTGTTTCATCCCCTATCTATGCAATCATGTTTGGATACACGTCAAGGCATAAATTGTAATACCCTAAAAATGGTCACCTAAACCATAGGCCCCTAATCTTGATTACATCACCAAGGTCCTAACCAAAAGCAAACTAAATCAATCATTAACACCTAATTAATTAATTCTCCGTCATCAATGTCCCATAGAAAATAAATCAATCCAAGTAAATCATTTTAGTCAATTATCTTATTTATTTAATTAAATATCCTAGCATATTTAATTAATAAATCAATTCGCCATTAAATCATAAAAAAAGAATTAATTTGCAAAAAAGGAATTAATTTGCGAAAAAAGAATTAATTTGGAAAAGAATTTAAAATTGAGAAAAGAAATCAAAATGGAATTAAATTGAAACAATTTGAGAAAAGCAATTAAATATCAAAATATAAAATATGAAATAAATCAGTTTTTTTGATTTTATATTAAAATTAGTTCAAATTCCTTTAAAGCTTAGAAAAGCAACCAATCACATCAATTCACCTAGATTGTGCTTCCTCTTGGAGAATCTCTGCCGCTCATCGTTGATCGATCTTGACCGTTGGTCTCTCTCTGGATTTTTTATAATTTCAGGCCCTCATCTCTCATGAAAAAAAGAACCTAGAGATCATTGTTATTATGTTGGATTTTCTCTAGGCTTATTGAGATTTGTGCATTGAGATATTAAATATTAGTGATTGCATATTTGTTAAATCATCTAGCTTAATGTTCATTCATATTGCTTAAATCATGTTAGATTAATAATGGATATCTAGCTTAATATTGCATTCATTTACCTCAATTTCATACTCATATATATTAAATCCTTCATTTAGGTGTCGTCTAGTCATGGGTGTTGCATATGGAAATCTAAGCATAAAAATAAACTCACATCTACTAGAAGGCAATGGGATGCTTTGTAATGGTTTATTGTTCATTTATTATTGATTTACTCACCATGCATCTGATGACTTAATTGACGTGTTGTGTATTCAGATACAAATACAGATACCAATCCACTTTTCACACACACATTTTTGGCACCCACTGTGGGGCTCAAAAATTTCATTTTCGGCCTTGCAAAGTCATTTTATTTTCAAGTTTTTGTCCTCACAATCTCTACAAAAGGTCATACGATTTTTTGTGCATTATAGGATGGGTTCTGGGAATACTCATTCGGCTATGTGGGAATCATCGTATGAGTTCCTGCTTGGTCATCTTTTTGGGGGGTTTACTCGTTCAGCATAGTGAGAATACTCATTCTACTCTGTGAAATTTGTCATACGAATTTCTGAGTTACTTGTTCTATAAACAGTATCTTTTTAGGGCTTTCTTGACTTACCTTTGAATTTCACTGACACTAACCCTGAATTGTCTTCTGTCTGCCTGAGATTTTCACAGCCTAATTCATTTTCTGTAGAACGCTTGTCAAATAATTTATGAAATCAACCTCATGCATGTCAAAGAATCGAAAACAACATGACTACTGATGCGTTGGTTTTGCAGGTTGCCTAAGGAGAATCGACCAAATATCGTGTATTCTTTAATTCATTTTTAGGCACTTAAATTGCTATTTGGTTAATCAACAAATTTGTCTTTTGTGTTTGAAGAAAATCTAAGAGGTAAGAAAATATGCTCTTGTCTGCACAGACAATTAGAAATCCAAACCCTCGAAGCTTTTTCTAAGTTTGATATTTCTATACCTTTTAGTAGGGCCTGTCACAGTGGGAAAAAGTAATCACCCTGTGAGAACGACCCAAGGGAGTATAGCTAAACCCAAGCATTCCAACTCACTATAATAAATAGGCCTTTCAGTATTAAAGTCTTGGGGGACAAGATTATTTGAGTTTTCTCATTTGAGATCTCTCGTATCATGCATTTCGTAGGGCCTCATGGTCTCAATCACGCTTGTGTGACTACAACTTGTTTCGATACCTTGTGACGCTATATGCCTCAATTATTCTTGCACGACGTCAAGGGGTAATTTCGAACGAAAATCCTTACTACGAACTTTAAAATAGCACGTACCTGATTCACCTCTGAAAGGGGGATAAAATTTGTGCAAGAGAGATAGTAACTCTCTCAAGATACTTGCCATTTCGTTCTGCCATTAGCATTTGGAGTCGGCTAATAAAACATTGAGAATCCATTGCGTGAGTCTCAGCGGCCATATTTTGACTATCTATTGGGTGTGTACCTGAGTCTATAAGCAAAGGTTTTCTCTCTCAGCCAATTTCCTTAGAATTAGAGTGTTGTGTTTGATGTCACTTTGGATGTTATGTGTTTGATGTGTTTTTTGTCTAAGGCTAAAACTGAAAATCTTAAAAATAGGAAAAACTCAAAAACACCAAAAAGATCAAAATTCAGTGGTAAAAAAAAAACTCAATCTCCTTGTCAAAAATTTGTCTTTGAGCATAATTGTCGTACGAGCTTCCTAATTCATTGTATGAGTTGACTACGTTGTCATTCTGGCTTATTTAAACTGTCATTCTAGTCTCTGAAGATTGTCATCTGAGCTTATAAACTTTGTCGTACGAGTCATTTTGGTCTATGACAAGTTGTCATCTGGTAAGAATTAAATTGTCATTCGAGTATAGGCAACAACTCATACAAGAAACTGTCTGTGTCATCTAGAACCTATCAAATTGTCATTTGAGTCAGTATCCTCTGTCGTACGAATCTTTGATTTTGACAGTCGAGAACTTGTTTGTTTGCATATTTTTCCAGAACTGTCATACTTGCCAAATCAGTCTGTAGTGAGCGTAAATCTGGTCATCGTAATCATGTGCATAAACATCCTTGATAGTGTACCTCTGTCATTGTGCTGCACGACTTTGTCGATTATCTCCCAGCTAGTTCAAATCAATCGATTATCAAAATTATCAAATCGCTTGTCAAACTTAATCAACCTAGGTTGCTTAGATCATGTCTTACAGAGGATAGATCGTTCCTGAAACCAAACTAAGTCTTAGTCACCTTTCTTAATCACTACGTTAAAACACGTAACTAGCTTTGATTTAATCTTGACATCTGCATCACATATGACTCTTGGTCATGTCGGTTGTAAATGCCTATTCAAACCAGAAGCTCCTCCAAGAACAAGAACAAGAAAAAGGAAGAGACAGTAACATTGCAAGCCAATTGTTTTTACCAAGAGCAACCAATTTTTGACGAATCTTTTGAATAAAAATACTCAGACAAACCTTCATCTTCAAACAAACCATTTTTGGATCAATCCTTATCTTCCAATATGTCTGAAGGGAGACAAGAAAAAGAGATTGATAAACGTAAATCTCGTGATGACCTTAGTGTCCAGGCTAATGATAGTGATTCCTCTTCCAGAAATTCCACAGTTTCCAAACCCATAGAAGAAACAATAGAAAAATGTCAAAAGACAAAAAATTTAGAAAGATGACGAAGATTATCATTGCCCGAGAGAAAGAACAACACTTTCTATAATTGGCCAAACAAGGAGCTAAACTCCCCCTTGATTACAATATTGAAATCTTTATCACTAAAGAAGACGATAATCCACTAGCATTGGTGACAAAACAACTACAAGAACTACAAATTGAGATTAAGGAAATGAGAGACAAAGACAAATCTCCTATGAAATATTCCTTGGATACAATTTGTCCTTTTCCATATGACAAGAGTCTTTACATGCCTCTATTTCCTTCCAGAATAGAAATTCCTAAGTTCGATAAATATGATGGCAACTCGGATCTCGAGGACCATGTTTGACAATTTTGTGCCCTATGTATGAAGTTCATGCATGAATAGTCTTATCTCATGCACCTCTTTCCAAGAAGTTTAGGAGGACAAGCTATGGAATGGTTCTCAAGCTTCCCTATAGGAATTAAATCTTTTGAAGAAATGGTGTAATTGTCTCTACAACAATAATCCTATAACATTCGCCATCTGGTCACAATGATCAAAATTAGTAATACCAAATAGAAGAAAGGAGAACCTTTTGTTACTTTCCTTCAGCATTGGAAAAAGAGGTTCTCTAGATATTCACGGCCCATTCCTGATTCTGAGAAAATGGCATCTTTGTCTATATTCTGATTCCTAAGTTGAAATATAATATCCAAATGCAAGTATATCCTTCATTCAACAAAATGATAGATAGCTATCTCAAAATGGAAGATGTGCTTGTTTGGAAAGGAGATATATCACTTTATAAAGAAACACATCAAGGTTCTAGTTCCAAAGAAAAGAACAAATAATAGAAGTACGACAAAGATAATAACATAGATATTGTTACTGATGAAGTGGCTGATAATGTCAAACCAAAATCAAAACCTGTAGTATTCAACCTGACTAGCAAAAAACAAGCCCTCAAAGCGCTACAGAAAACCCACCTAAGAAATTAAAAGAGTGGTTTAAAGAGAAACCTTGGGTTTCAAAACCTAAGCATGATTTTACCCCTTTGGGTGAATCCTATGAGTCATCTTTTAAAACTCTATTGGCAAACGAATTGATCACATTTTTTGGTAACTCTAAGCCATATGATCCTGAGGTTAAACCTAAATGGTGGAGGGAAAATGAGTACTTTGAATATCATCGAAACAAGGGTCATACAATAAATAACTACATGAAACTCAAACACAAGATTCAAGACCTCATCAATTCTGGCAAAATTATTGTTGGAAACCATACGACTGATGTTGATCATGAAGCCTTCAAAGATCTTTTACCTGCTTATGAACAAGGTGATTCCTCAAAATCCAAGGGAGGTGCCAAAGTCAATTACACCTATGCCAACAATGACAATATGATCAACATGATTGAATCTTCCCAATTTGAATATTGCAACGTGATTATAGTAAAAGATAAATAAAATAAAAACACAAATTGCAAATACCATAACTTGCACTCAAAAGAAGGTTACTCTCAAACGAGTTAGCTCTTCCTCTCCTGATCATAGATGAAGCACAAGAGATAATACGCTCAAAGCTGCAAAAGCAAATAGAAGAAATTAGACTTAAAAGACAAGAGATTATGAATAACCATTGAAAGAAGGAAACACACAAGAAAATTCTTCATCTATTATATCTCCCTCTAATTAGATAGAGAAAATCAAGTATGGGACTACAAATAAATAATTGGAGGCTACAGAAGCAGGGCTGGTAATTATTCAAGAGGAAGCTGAATGGAAAAGACGACAAATACTAAAAGAGTCATCAAGGTTATGTCAACAAGTATGTCAACTATAAGTGATCATTGAACCAAATCATGAAGGAAATTGTATCATCAATGATGTAGATATTGATACTAGACATGCTTTCACTAAGACACTTGAAGAGGAATTAGAGGCTTCATCTTTTGACTCTAATCACTCTGAAATAAGATCTATTTAAGGCATTTCCTCTTTGACACCAAACTATGACTACTTTGTCATGAATGTCGAAACTCTGTCTGATGAACCTGTTACTATTGAACCATGATATGTAGTCCATTCAGAAGTAAAGGACGGTTCTAGTGGTAGGTCTGTTGGATTAGGTCCCCTAAATACTAATGTAAAATTTGATAATCGTGTTCTAACTCTTACTAGTCTCGAGATGGTTATGCAAGGTAGTCTTCTAGAACTCAACTTCTCAGTCTGAGGTTATGGCAATATCGTGGATTCCCTTGAAACTATTAAATCTTTATCTCTAGTACATCCTGAGCATATTGACTGTACTTTCCATGATGAACCTTTTAATATACCTATCTTTGCCAACGTCTATACATTAGCCTGTTATCTTAATGAATTTGAACAAATGGACACTTCCACCAGTGAACAAAGTGAGAACATGAGAATAGTAAATGTCAAGTATCTTAGTCTTAAAAATCAAAAAAAGAAAAATAAGTGTTCTGATGGTGAAAACCACACAGTAGTAGTGTCAGAATAAAAAATACTAAATATAAAGGACGTACCTAAGAGTGAAAACTTCTTCGAGGCACCTAAAGGTGAGATACTTGATATTCTACCTGATCACTTTCAAGAGCGATCATTAGTGCTGATTGAACCTACATAGCCAGTGAACATTGGAACAACAGAAGCTCATCATACCATACATGTAGTTCAATCCTTATCAGTAGAAGAACTGAAAATTTTTGTTGATTTATTCATAAAAAAGAAGAGCAATTTTGCATGGACATATGTTGATATGTCGAGTCTGGATCCCGACCTCATAATGCATCATCTTTCTATCGCTCCTAGAGTTAAACCTATTAAGAAATTTTTTTGACAAAATGCATCCTCATGTTGCATTACTTGTTAAGGGTGAGCTAGAAAAATTACTAAAAGATGGATTCATCATAGCAATTGATTATGTCGAGTTATATTGTACCTATTTCCAAACCTAACAAATTAATACGTGTTTGCACAGATTTCAGAGATTTAAACAAAACCTATCCAAAAGATGATTTTTCACTACCCAACATAGACATGATAGTGGACATGACTATTGGTTATGAAATGTACTCTCTGATGGATGGTTATTCTGGATACAATGAAATCAAAATTGCACCTGAGGATCAAGAGAAAACAACTCTCACCTGTGCATGGGCAAATTTTTGCTAGAATGTAATTCCCTTCGGCTTAAAGAATGTAGGTGCCACTCATCAAAGAGCTGTTAAAAATCAACACATCTATCAGAACTAGGTCCAATCTGTGACAAGATGGAAAAATTCAAACTCAAATTAAATCCCAAGAAATGTGCATTCAGAGTTACATCTGGCAAGCTCCTAAGATACATTGTTTCAGCGAAAGGAATTGAAGTAGACCACCAAAAATTTAAGGCTATCATGGACATGCCACCTCTGAAGAATGTCAGTCAAATGAGTACTCTACAAGGGTGGCTCCAATCCATAAGATGCTTCATCTCTCAGCTCGCAGATAAAGCTCAGCCATTCACAAAAGCATTATGGAAAGAAGTTACCTACAACTGGGATGAAGACTATGAACAACATCTAAAGCAAATCAAAGAATATCTTTCTAATCCACCTATCTTAATTCCACTGATTCAAAACAAACCCTTGATACTCTACATATCAGCTACTGATACATTACTGGGGGCACTTTTGGCTCAGCTAGATTAGAATAAAAATGAAAGAGCTATATATTATATCAGTCGGACATTGGTGTCTTATGAGATGAACTATACTATTATTGAGAAAGCCTATTTGGCATTGGTCTTCTCATCACAGAATTTAAGACATTACATGCTAGTACATTTTATCAAACTGGTACCTAAGATAGATCCGCTCAAATATCTTCTCAGCAAGGCAACACTTACAGGGAGATTGGCTAAGTGGGTTATGATTCTTATAGAATTTGATATTGAATATATAAAATGCAAAGATATCAAAGGATAGGTCATTGTAGATCAACTTGTTGATGCTCGCTTAAAGACAATCAACCTTTGCACATAGATTTTTGGATGAATCCATCATGCACCTTACTCGGCGATCCTAGAAAATTTTCTTTGATGGTTCTTTTACTCAACAAGGTTATGGTGCTGAAATTATTTTTCATTCCTCAAAGATATTAAATCCCAAAGGCTTACAAGATCCTCTTTCCTTGCACAAACAATATTGCAGAATGTGAAGGTTTGGTAAATGGAATCAAGCTATCTTTTGAATGGAAGGTTGTCGAGTTACAAATCTATGGTGACTCTCAGCTAATAATCAACCAAATCAATGATATATATCAAACTAGGGATGAAAAACTGATTCCCTACAAAATAATAGTTGATGACTTTAAGAAATACATTACTTTTGTATCATTTCAGTAGATTCCCAGATCAGCAAATAGAGCAGTAGATGCTATGGCTACATTGGCATCTATACCACAACTACAAGAATTTGAGTATCGCCATGAATTCCTTGTGGAATAGATTCAATATCTTGGTTATGATTCCCCTGTGTCCAAGATGGTTTGTTTTATTATTGGACATGACTCATCTCGCTATAGTCATATCTACTCTTACTTGCATGACCAAATTATTCCTGATAACCTTACCCGTAATGAGAAAAGAAACCTAATCCAAAATGCTTCATGGTATATCATCATGACTAACGATTTGTATAGTACTTTTCTTAGGTGTCTCAAACCCAAAGTGTCCCAACATGCATTAATTGAAGTCCATGAAGGTATTAGTGGATCTCACTCAAATGGTCTAACTTTAGCTCAAAAATTGCTAAGGGCTGGCTATTATTGGCCAGATATGGAAAAAGATGCTATAAAGTTTGCTAAAACTTTTGATAAATGTCAACTACATGGGTGTCTCATGCATGCTCCAGCTAGAGAGCTAATACCTTTTATCACACATTGGACTTTTCAGTAATGGGCATTTGATCTCATCGACCAAATCTATCCAGCATCCTCTAATAGACACAATTTTATCATAACTGCTACTGAATACTTCACCAAGTGGGTTGAAGTAGTTCCGCTAATCAACACAACCAGAAAATAGGTAGCTATGTTTATCCTTAACTATATCATCTATAGGTATGGCATACCTTCTTTGATTGTAATTGACAATGGAGGACAATTCGAAAACAACGATCTAGATGAACTTTGTGAAAAGTTAAAAATCAAACAACATTGGTCTTCTATATATTACCCTCAAGGTAACGGCCAGCTTGAGGCATCTAATGAAAATTTGTTGTCTATCTTACACAGAACGGTTAATAAATGTAGAAAGGATTGGAATATGTAGCTCAATCCAACATTGTGGGCTTATCTAAGAAGCATCTGAACACCTACAGGAGCTACACCTTTTTCTTTGGTATATGGGGCTAAAGTAGTCTTGCCTATAGAGGTGGAAATCCCTTCTTTGAGAGTTTCTTTGCAAGGTCTTGTCACTAATGAAGATCATAAAATATCTAGGTTGTAAGAACTCAAATTGCTAGATGAACATCGGCAAGTGGCGTTTGATCATCTACGAGCTTTTCAGAAGAGAATGTCTAGAGGTTATAACAAGAAAGTTCGACACAAAGAATTTTAGGTTGGCGACCTTGTTTTAAGAGAGAATCCTAAAAATAATAGTTTCAAGAACAAAAGGGGAAGTTTGAACCCAACTGGCTGGGTCCCTACACCATTACTGCAGCCTTTGGCTCTAGTGCTTATCAGCTTTAAACATTGGAAGGAGAATAGCTCCATGAACCGATCAACACCATCCACTTGAAGAAATTATACACCTAGCATTCTTTTCTCTAGCAATCTGTACAGCGGAAAAGTCTTGAAGAAATTCTAAAAATCAGAAAAAGTCTTGAAGAAATTCTAAAAATCAAAAAAAGTCCTGAAGAAATTTTTAAAAACAGAAAAAGTCTTGAAGAAGAAAAAAAAAAAAAAAAAAGAAAAGAAGAAAGAAAAATCAAAATATAAAAGAAAAATGCCTTAGTAAAAACCTGGTAATTAGACACCTTGGTAGTAAAAGAAAAGAAAGAATCTTTTCCAAGCAGGTGAAAACCTGGTAAACAGGTGCCTCTTGTACTCAAGCGCTCCATCTATCAACGCAAATTTGACATTTCCTGATTTATTTCTTGCTTTTTTGCATCTTCGCTTTTGCTTGTATATATCATTCAGTCACTTTTGTGACACCTTAGTTCTTCGTGGAACCCTCATGGCTTCAAACTGATCAATCTGATAGTCTTGGGGAAATCAACTAGTCAATTTACATGTCCTAAGCAATTCAACTAGGTCATCCAGTTTGAATCAGTCACCTATCTACTATCCACTATTGAGTTTTACCACTAAATAAACACACAACACAAGAACAATGAAAATAATCACTGAAAACTGTTTGAGCTCTGATTGAGATTTTCTTTGAATGTTGTCCTTTACCTTGGTTTTCGATTATTATTCCCTTCGAGTAACTCGAGGAAGTCTATCTTGACTAAGAGGAGCAAGGACTAGGGGCATAATACCTTCTTTATTTTCAACTTGTAGGAATAATTCCAATGATCTGAAAATATCTCATAAGTTGGGTGTCTGTGATAAGTGCCTTCAAAACAAGGTGAAATCATCACACATACCTTGACTCCGTTTATTTGTATGCTACAGGGAGGTTGGAATCATTTTCTTGTCTATTTCAAGTAAATTTCATTATTATGCAATCTGGATACATGCTTAATCTATCCTAGGATATGAATGATACAAGGGTCATTGCAGACATGATAATCAATATTGCATATAACAAGGAAGGAACTCTGCTATGTCTGGTGTGTTTACACACAGGTAACATTCAGGTCATCATGGCTCTTTATTCCTTGGTGCTTATGTTGGCTTACTATATTAAAAATGATGTGAAATTCAGGTCATCCTAGCTCTTCATTCCTTGATGCTTATGTTTGTTTCCGACATTGTAAAACGCTCAGTGATAATAAAAAACCAAATTAAAATCAAGTGACTCATTCCTAGTTTGCATACGCCTTCATTTGCATTCATATTATTGCATGCAAAACAAAAAGATAATATAGTTTACATGCTTAGCTTAGCATTATTATCATTTATTGCATATGAAAAAGAAAAAAAACATTCATATTCAACTACATTACATACATACATACTGAAAATAAATGCATTCATATAGAAGAAAAGCATATAGAAAGACATCTCACAATCTCATGTAACTCAGCACAAGAACAATAAGATTAAATCACTGACTCATATATATCTCTCATCAAAAATATCAATGTCAAAGGGTACAAATGATATCAACTATCATATACAATGTCTATCGGACCAAGAAATACATCAAGTACAAAAATGGGGTACAAAATATGGGAGACATCTAAGAAAATCTCTCTGCCTCTCCCTCATCGCCTGGAGGAGGTGGTGGCTGTTGAATAAGGACATCATCCTATCTAGGTGACCTATCTCCCTCTGACCAAGCCATATACTGTGAATAAGGAACAGCCTGCCTATCTGTTGGAACCACTACACTATCAGTTACTACATAGTACACTATCCTTTTCATGTGGTGTACAACCTCACACTAGAGGTTGTCACGCTCTACGATCCATTGATCTCACTCTGCTATCTGAGTTTGTGCAACTGCCAACTGTGTCTGGAGAGTCCTCATTCTCCCTCTTAGTGTGCAAATCATATCTGTTGGCATCTTCTCCCGAGGTATCTCCTCCTCTCCTCCCTCAGTCGGTTCATCTCTCCACTGTAGCACCTGTTGAGGGTATGCTTTCTCTCCCATGTCCCCCTCACCACCAATATCACCTCTAGTCTCTACACCCAGAGCACCCTCACCCTCCCCTCCAACTACACCTAATGAGCCACCCTCTCCCCTCCTCCTCTACTGCCCATTCATTGGTTCCCTACTGCTAATTGCACCAGGATCACCTCATGTCTACCTTGGTGGATCTACTCTCCATCCCTATGCCTGAACCCATCCCTGTACCTGACCTAGTCCTTGTGCCTGCGTTGGTACATCCTCTCCACCCTCATCAATCTAAGGTGCTTTCTCTCCTGGGTCTATGAACCGTGGGAATGGATATTTCAAAGAATCATCTTTGTACTCTGGGGTAACCCTCACATCAGCAATATCCTCTAAGTAATCCTAGCATTGTGGATGGAGGCCTATAATCTCCTATACTACTAGAGAATATGATAACTTCAGACCCCATCCCTTCCTCTCCTCATCTCCAAACTGAGCGTACGAAGTAAACTCCTGAGATATTGTCTGTAGTTGTCCAAATTGCCTCATCACCCAGCTAACAACAAACTGCTCGATCATCATCTGCAATCTCCCGATGAGTGGGCGTGTCATGAACATAAATCTCTACTCACGCCTGTAGTCATCCCACTCCTCTAACCCCCTATACGGCCTCCAGATAACCACAATCAGATCATCCAACTGACATCTCCAATAGCCTATCTTGCCAAGGTGGGGCTACGTAAGGAAACCTGAATATTGACACATAATAGGCTGATGTGCCTCCCTCAAATCGTCCACCACTGGCCTACACACTAGGATATGCTCCCATGCTCATATCTGTAAAACAAGCACTCCTGCAGCCATGCTCTTTGCATCTCGATATGCGAGCTCGTGCATGTCATGGTACATGTGTGCCAACAAGAAATATCCCCAACCTAATCTCTTAGGCTGAGCCACTACAATCTCGAAAATCCTACCCCAGCCACACAAGAATCCTTGCTGACCTCTGTCTGGCATAAAAAAACATCCTATCAACCCAGACAGGACACAAGCAATGAAAAATCTCCCTCCGTATCTACTCATCATGTCATCCCATGAAATAGATCGGACTATCACGCTGTCATCCTGGAAGACCCTATGTAATGTTCTGATCCCCACCTATAGAGATGCATCATACTCTACTCTATTCCCTGAAAATGGAATCCTCATAATCCTATATACATCCTCAGGCGTAATAGTAATCTCCTTGATAGGCAAGTGAAATGGATTATGCTCTGAGTGAAATCTCTCTACTAATGTACTCAGTAATCCATGATTCACATGAATATCTAGCATCTGTAATAAGTGTCCAAAACCACATGCCTCAATATGAGCTCTTTGAGCATCTGAGAGTTTTCTAACTAGGTAGACTGCTAGGTACACCGAAACTCTATGTCCGATAAGATAACTTGCAAAATAGAA
This sequence comes from Cryptomeria japonica, assembly GCF_030272615.1. Lineage (NCBI taxonomy): Eukaryota > Viridiplantae > Streptophyta > Pinopsida > Cupressales > Cupressaceae > Cryptomeria > Cryptomeria japonica. The sequence goes on along the minus strand of NC_081405.1, from coordinate 331,549,937 downwards.
TGAAAACTCATCAATACGCCATACACATTGAGTTAGAAAACTGTCAAAAGTGCCCATGAATCTAACTACTCCATCACGAAAATGAAAATTTCAATAACTTCAATGCTAAATAGGTTCATTGTTTTTCATATGAGTAAACACAGAAGAGCGACAAATCGTACGAGTAAATTCCACGAACAGTATGAGTAAACGCTATGATACGAGTCATTACACATAGCAGAATGACTAAACATGCTCATATGACAAACCCTACATGATCGAACGATGAAATGACTGAAAACGTGTGCAAAACGAAATTTAAACAAAAAATTCATACCAAAAATCACAAATCTGGAAATTTAATCAGTGCAAGATTGATCACTTACCATAGGGGGATAGTTTCGAGGTCGATTATGTTGTCTTTGCAGCTCAAATTGATGTGTATGCTCAGGAATTGCCATTTTTCTCCAAGAGAAGGTTTTTGAATTTTAAACTTTACAAATTGAAAATGAAATGAAAATGACCCTTTTCACCCCTTATATAGAAAACCCTAATTTTTCAACTTGCTCCAATGGATGTGAAACTCATACCCTTGACTAAATCATCCATCCTGAGTCTATTTTCGAGATCGAAATCAAAATATCAGATCAGTTTTCTAGTCAAAATCTCACAACATTGACCACATGGTATTTTCGTCTTCTGATCTCTTTTTCTCATCATTTTTTGCTCAAATCAATTCTGATTTCAACTTTAATCTTCAATACATCATCGTGCTCAAATTATCATCGCTAAATCTTTTTATCTTTTCAAATTGCCTAAAATCATTGTAACCTCGCCATCTTTCGATTTCACTCCCAAGGGGGCATATTCATTACATCTTTTTGTTATCAGTGATTATCATCATCAAAAAGTCTAGATTTTTCTTCCAAATCTTCATCTAAGTCGAACATAAAACCATTTTTTTAATCAAATATTAATCAAACAAAATCCGATTATTCTTTAAAATTGAATCAATCTCTAGGGACATATCAGTTTCATCGTACCAAATCAAGCTGATAATGTCTTCATCTGAATCACACTCAATCCAAATGGGTGTTCAGTTTCATCGCATCAAATCAAGCTAGACATTTTCTCTAATTAGTTCTTGTTCAATCAAGTTCAGAATCGGTTTCGTCTCTTCGCCCAATCTAGTTCAATCAAGTTCTAGATCGATGCTTGTTTCTTGATCAATCAAGTTCAAGATCAGTATCTCACTGTTTGTCGATCCTAGTTCAATAAAGTTTAGGATCGGTGTCACTTTAATAAACTTGTTCAACTTCATCTCTTCAAATCAAGATAAACATCTCTCTCTTCATCAATTTGTGATCCATCAAGTTCAGAACTGATAATTTGTTTGACATTAATTTTTCTTTGAATCAATGCACTGTTGGTACATCAACTCAAAGAGGGGAAAATGTAATACCCTAAAAATGGTCACCTAAACCATAGGCTCCTAATCATGATGACATCACCAAGGTCCTAACCAAAGGCAAATTAAATCAATCATGAGCACCTAATTAATTAATTCTTGTTCATCCATGTCACATGGCAAATAAATCACTCATTATTAATTAAATAATCATTTAATTAATTAATCATTCCAACTAAATCATTTTAATCAATTATCTTATTTATTTAATTAAATATCCTAGTGTATTTAATTAATAAATCAATTTGCCATTAAATCATAAAAAAAGAATTAATTTGGAAAAGAATTTAAAATTGAGAAAAGAAATCAAAATGAAATTAAATTGAAAAAATATCAGAAAAGCAATTAAATGAATTAAATCAATTAAATATCAAAATATAAGATATGAAATAAATTAGTTTTTCTGATTTTATCTTAAAATTAGTTTAAATTCCTTTAAAGCTAAGAAAAGCAGTCAATCACATCAATTAACCTAGATTGTGCTTCCTCTTGGAAAATCTTTGTCACTCATCATTGATAAATCTTGATCATTGGTCTCTCTCTGGATTTTCTATAAATTCAGGCCCTCATCTCTCATGAAAAAAAGAACCTGTAGATCATTGATATTATGTTGTTTTTGCTCTAGGCTTTATTGAGATTTGTGCATTCAGATATTACATATTAGTTATTGCATATTTGTTAAATCATCTAGCTTAATGTTCATTCATATTACTTAAATCATGTTAGATTAATCATGCATATCTAGCTTAATCTTGCATCCATTTAGCTCAATTTCATATTTATATAGATTAAATCCTTTGTTAAGGTGTCATCTAGTCACTGGTGTTGCATATGGAAATCTGTGAGCAAAACTAAACTCACATCTACTATAAGGCAATAGGTCGCTTTGTAATGGTTTATTGTTCATTGATTATTTATTTACTAACCATGCATCTAATGGCTTAATTAAAGTGTTGTGTATTCGGATACAAATCCACTTTTCAAACACACAAATAAAATACATTATGCTTTGATGAGTATTAATACTAATTTCCAAACTTATCGGCAGCTTGCTTCAGAGACCAATTGTCTTCACTTAAAATTGTAAAGTTAAGGGGAACATATCATGTAGCTGTAACTCTAATTTTATTCAAACCAAAATGGTGAACATGAACACAAATCTAGGAGGTATAGGTAGTGAAAGAGATATTCCAAATCAAAAAAAATTGAAATCAAAACTGGAGAAACAGACTGGAAACATGTTTTTGTTGTGGTGTTGAGAGCTTGTGCACCCAGGTGAGCCCACACCGGTACCTCATTAGGACGACCAACAAAATATTATTTATAAAGTTACTACAATGTGGAGATTCCATTTTAAGGTCTCTTAGATGGGAAGTATATGTTAGATATCACTAAATCTTTGTGTTTTGGTTTTCTTTTATTGTGTCTATTTTGTTAATCACAAATATAACAAGGAATGTAATCTTAAATATTAATTATCATTTATGAAAAGACAATTTTACCTATTCATGCATAAAATATAAATATTAATAGGACATTGTTTAAAATGGGCATACAGATCTAACAAAAACAAATGCATTAAATGGATGGGGCGGCTAACAGAAACCCGGGGCTAGCTGGGTGTGGGGGAGTGATAAGAAATGAAGTAGACTATTGTATTGCAGCGGTGTCACTCCCCATGGGATCCTAGACCAACCACTTAGCCGAAGCCATGGCAGCTTATCAAGCCCTTGCTCTTGCTAAATCTTTGGGATTTAATAAAATTTGGCTTGAGGGAAATTCTAATAACATTGTTAAATGCGTAAAGGATCTATCCCCTTCGTGATGGACCATTAAAAACACTATATCTCAGGCCAAGGATATAATTAAGTCCTTCGAGCAGTGCATTATCTCTCCTAGTTATAGAGAGACCAATACTATGGCTGATTAGGCTGCCAATATGGTTGTTCATGCTGAACAAATGATCAGCTGGAGAGGTGAGCTGGATCTTCCTCATGAGGCTCGTGCCATCCTCATTTATGATAGAGTGCATGGAAAAGAGCGAGTGATAAGTGATGATTACAATATACTTATCAATGAAAGTCTCCACAATGATTCAGAAAGAGCAGCTCTCTAAGGTTGAGATGGTGTTTAATGCAGATAGGACTCTGCATGCTTTTGGGGTGCCCATTTCTATTTTGAGGGTTTCCCTACTAGACACTTTGGTCTCTGTTTTTGCCCTATTCTGGAGTGTGAAGGGAGGAAGAAATTATGTCATTGGCGCTAAGGGAGGCAACAAGAAAAGGATTGAGCTGCTTTCTTGTGATGAATGGAAGAAGAAGCCAAAAGCATGGGCAATTTTTGAGACTCCTAAGATGACAAGGTATATGGAGTGAATCCTAGGTAAAAACCCTACCATTACCAGATTATTCAAGAAGAATTGGAAGGAGGGAAAAATAACCATAGACAGAAGAAAGGTGGAAATTGATGAAGAAAAAATTGTTGAAGTCACTGGGTTACCAATTGAGGGAAGAAAATTATATAGGGACATAAAGCTCAATAAGGGAGCTATTAAGTGATTCCCAAAGGAAGAATCTGAGAAAGTCAAATTGGTGAAATCTAGCAAGACCTACTACTTGTCGTAGGTAATTAAAAAGGTATGGAGATTGGTTTTGTTTGTTGTGATGCAATATGTCACTCTTCATGGTAGATATTCTCGTGTTTATGGATATCATTTTGTGCTCTTGAATCACTTCCACCATAAATATTTGGTGTCTATTCCCTTCTACCTGTTTAGTTCCTTAAATAATAGCATAAAGGATTTTAGGGCTAACCTGAATAGCAACCCTCCCATGCATGAAGGGTTAATGTTTCTCTTATACAACCATGTCAAGGTTTCCTTTATTCAACATTCTATCATTGAGCTTTTGGACTCGTAAGATGAGTCTGAAAACTTAGATGACAATGAAGATGAGGGTCTGATACAAAGTTGGAAGATGATTTCGATAGGGTTACCTCTGCTAAAGGTATTGGTAAGGGGAAGTATAAAGATATTGCATCTCACTAGTACATTTGGGCCTAATTTCAGATGGCTAATTGTTGAATTTGCGATGACCACATGTTCAAACCAAATTTACCATTGAAAACTTGTCGTCGGGCTTCCCGACGATGCCATTTGCATCGGTCGTTCGACGATGTAATGAACTCATCCGACGATGGCTATATTTGCACCCCTCACCAAAAATATCGGCGGATTTCCGATGGATGTTATGATTGCTCCTCGATGACCATCCGACATGGAAGTGACGTCAGATATATAGCATCCTTGTTGGATGTTTCATTAGTTGTCGTCAGAATTCTGACAGAGAGAGATGATATGGGTCAAATGGCTTTGCCATCGGTGAATGAAAGCATTGAACAAGTTCTATTTTTAAAAATTGCATTAAACATTTATTATTTATTTGATTCAATGTTATTTCCAAAAAATGATTATCAATGATGTTTCCTTTCTCCAAGAATTGTCTAGGATCTTTCTGTCAGATAATATGTAACATCGAATGACTAAATCTTTTCTTTACAAATGCTTATTTTAATTAATTATTATCTGAGCATGAATTAAAATTTATATCTCTATGGAAGTAAAACATAGAATCTTTTGAGTCATGTGCAAGCAAATTTCCTAAAAGAAAGCAAGCAGGCATTATCTTGAATGACATGGAAACAAGCTCATCAACTGCCTAGAAGAGAGCAATTGGAGAAAAGCAGAGGAAAGTGTTAAAGGGTGATAAATAGATAGAGAGTATGCAATACAAACAAAAAATGTCTGGAGTGTCTGATGTGACGTCTCTAATTTATGTCCGGAGGGACTAACTGGTTCTGGAGTTCCTGCGAAACCTATTGGGCCACGCTTTGGAGGAAATCAACGTGTTCGTGCAAGGAGCACCTTTTTTCTATTATGAGAATGATGCTTTTGCACCAAAGGATATTTGGAAGTTAATATCCAAAAATTTCTATAGTTTGGAACCAGAGTTGGCAGACTCGAAGTAATTTTCAGCTTTCAGAAGACCAAGAGGTTATGTACACAATCTCCCAATAGAAGGGCGTCAGGAAGCACTTCCTCAAACAAAGGACTATTGGCCTCCATGGGATCGAAGAAAAAAATTCAAGCATAGACTCTAGACGATGTGGTGGTGTCCTTCATGAAGAACTCTGCACTATAATTTTGAAAATTCACGAGGGAAACTGCAAGATAGTGAAGAGAAATACAATCTTGAAAAGTGGGAAGAATGGATCTTGGTTTGGGTGGGGCCAAGTCAGGTGGCTCCTCTAGAGGTTGACGAGATAGAACTCATATTAGGATTTGAAAAAGATCACACTCGTGGAACTTCATGTGCGAGTGATCGATTGCGGTGTTTGGGTAATGTATTCCAAATAGATATAGTTGCATTCAATTGGGAGATTGTGTACATAACCTCTTGGTCTTCTGAAAGTTGAAAATTACTTCAAGTCCACCAACTCTAGTTCCACACTATAGAATTTTTTGGATATTGACTTCCAAATATCCCTCGGTGCAAAAGCATCATTCGCATAATAGAAAGAAGGTGCTCCTTGCATGAACACATTGATTTCCTCTAAGCGTGGCCCAATAGGTTTTGTAGGAACTCCAAAACCAGTTAGTCCCTCCGGACATAAATTAGAGACGTCACATCACACACTCCAAACATTGTTTATTTGTATTGCATACTCTCTATCTATTTATCACCCTTAAACACTTTCCTTTGCCATTCTCCAATTGCTCTCTTCTAGGCAACTGATGAGCTTGTTTCCATGTCATTCAAGATAATGCCTACTTGATTTCTTTAATTCATGCTCAGATAATAATTAAATAAAATAAGCATTTGTAATGAAAATATTTAGTCATTTGATGTTACATATTATCTGACGAAAAGATCCTAGACAATTATTGGAGAAAGGAAACATCATTGATAATCATTTTTTGCAAATATCACTTAATCAAATAAAGAAAAAATGTTTCATGTAATTTTTAAAAGTAGAACTTGTTCAATGCTTTCATGCACCGACGGCAAAGCCGTCTAACCCACACCATTATCCATAATAGAACAAATCAATATAATAGGCTATTATAAAGAATATATACAAAAATATGAAAGAACATTAAATTACCATTACAAACCCATAAACCATTAAATAGTGAAAATAGATATAAATTTGTAAACGTCTCCCTATAAACACCACAACCATAACCAAAACAAAAAAAATTCTTACCCACAAAAACTAAGTAGCTAGTGAGTTGCAAGTCTACAACATCTCTCAGATGATCAAACCGTTTGTTAATATTTTTCTTCTGATTAGTTAATGGATTTAGTTGCATGTACAAGTTTTCTATTTGAGGCCTTATGTTTCATTATATTTGAGACTTAATAAAATTCTTGTGAGTAAGAAATTGATTCAGGAGTTACATGTGAAGAATTTGGCAAAGTAAATGATGACAATCAAACTCAAATTTTATCTGTCTTGAAAGCCTTTTATCCTAATGGCATAAAATTAAAGTTCTTTCTCTATTTTCTGGTGATCTCTGGAGTAGAGGTTGCTTTGCATCAACCTGGGATACATTTAACTTATGTTGTATCTGCAAAAATATGTATCCTAGGACGATGCAATGCAACCTCTGCTCCACCAATACTAGATAGAAGAGAAAGTACTTTAATTTAAAGCCATTGGGATAAAATTCTTTCAAGACATATATTGTAGGGGTTTACCTACAATTCCAAGTGAACAGGCAATCAAGCATTCATCAAGAATTGAAGTTGAAATCAAGTTAATAAATATATTTAATAGAGGAAATATTTAATAAAGATATCATCTTTTAAATTAAGAAATGGGCAGGAGATTAAGAATACAAACCTTCCATATTGCACACTTCAAGGTATATTAAAATCAGTTTAAAGTTTATTCATTTAGGGACCTTTCATAAAATATTCTCAACTTACACATCATAAAAGGATCTTAAAATATTCATTGTTTATAATGATAAGAATTTGGTTGTTCCATACACCTGCCTTTACTATTTTAAAAATATCATCGACCAAAATATTGTGCAACAGTAGTATGGAGTGCATTTCATCTATTTTATGCCTAAATATTTCATCATACCACTTTCTTTTCAAAGGTGACTGATCGATTGCGGTGTATGGGGAACGCATTCGAAATAGATCCAGTTGCATACCATTTATCTATCTTGATTAAAGAATTTTATCCTGATGGCATTAAATTAAAGTTCTTTCTCTATTTTCTGGTGATCTCTGGAGCAAAGGTTGCTTTGTATCGACCTGGGATACATTTAACTTGTGTTGTATCTGCGGAAATATGTATCCTAGGATGATGCAATGCAACCTCTGCTCCACCAATACTAGATAGAAGAGAAAGTACTTTAATTTAAAGCCATCAGGATAAAATGCTTTCAAGACATATATTAGGTATAAAAGGAAGCCTACCCTGTCATTTGAAGGGGTCTGCCTACAATTCAAGTGATCTCTTAATTATAAAATCAATTCAATTCCAAGTGAACAGGCAATCAAGCATTGAAGGAGAATTCAAGTTGGTGCAGGTGCATTTGGAAGACCAAAGGACTCAATGAAGCCATTAAAGATTTTTGAAGGTCTTAGGAGTGAAGATCCAATCAATTATGATGTCTTAAGGGGGCAGCCTTAAACAACACACACTAAGCTTTGACTACTTAGGTGTGCTGTGGGCCCATTCCTTCCCTTGACGTCCCTTCCCGTCTATTTCCGTTAAAAAAACAATCATCGTTAGCATTTGAATTCAAACAGTGTTCCCGTGTTTGACTGCATTGAACAAAGAAAATGGCATAAGAAACTCTCATCTACCTCACAGTTGTCATAGAATACCTCCCCGAGGAGATATTCTCATGTCCTTTCGTGCTTTATGTTGTTGATGAAATACATAAGAGTCCTCACAATGCAGTCAATGCAACAAATAGATTTCCATTTCGATCAATTTTATTTGCCAACGTACTCTCTACCTGTGCTAAAATGGGAGCTTTGGAATAGAGTATGGGCTTCCATTAAAGGAGAAGGTAAGGGAAATTAATATTAGATTCTTATGGTTGGAAATGCTCTATTTGACATGTTTGGAAAATGTGGAAGTATAGACATGAAAGTGCATGAATTGTTTGGTGAGATGCATCAAAGAAACACGATCTAATGGAATGCTATGATTGCAGGATATGCACAAAATATGTTTGAAATGGATTTAGAAACTTCCAACCAAATGTGATTAGTGAGTATAGATGTTGTAGTGCAACTGCCCAGGTACACATGCATGCAAAATGTGTAAGCTTAGATAAGGCACATGAACTGTTTGACATAATGCCTCAAAGATCACCCATTATCCAATGATGGTTGGGAGAAAGAAAACATCAAATTTTTGAGAATCTTAAATATTTCTTTATTCATCACTATAAATCTATTATGAATTTAGTCTCAATATTGCAGAAATTTATTCTATTACGAATGCAATATTTAGGGATGTAATATTTATATATTTTTTTAATTAGGAAAAGGTCCTAATAGAATCCCCAACTTATTAATCTAGAGAAAGATACCACTAAAGAAAGAAATTCAATCCTCACCTATATGGTCTTGAAGGGTTTTAAGACACTAGGATTCCTACTTTGGCCCGATTTTCCTTGACCCTATGTTAAGATAGTAAACTAGTTTGAGAGAATCTATTGGGTGGGAAATTGTGTATGGTTGCAATTATTTTCATGCATGGAAAGTGATTTAAAGTTTGGACCAATAGAGGATAAGTGTTTCTTGAACCTTCGAGGACATGTGTAGAGCAACCATGGATGTTTCTCCATTATTGAACTCTTTGAATATGTAAGTAAATTATTTTTGGTTGATGACACAGTAAGTGTGGTATTTGTCTTTTCGATATGTTGTGGATAATATTAATAAAATATGGAATTTTTTTTATGCTATATACACTATGTTTTGGATTGAATTTAGGTAAGCAAAGAGGTAATGGAAGAATAAAAGAGATACACAAAGGAAGAAGAGTGAAATAGGTGGTTTGGGATGGAGGTTACAAGTATATATGATAATTTGTATGAATAATTTGTTGTCTATAAAGAGGCAAATAAGCTATCACAACTTCAACATGAATGAATGCCTCATCTACAGAAGCAAAAGGTACCTCTAATGGTTTCAAAATTTGTCAAAATAGTTATGATATACCAAATAATCAAGTCGAATATCCTTTAGGTAACTAATATTATCTTCAAACTATTTATTTTGATTTTCATCATATATGGACCTAATTGCCCCACCTTCAGGAGATAACTATAGGAGATAATTTATTACATTTAAAAGTCCATCATAAATTAATTAATTATACATGCTATGTGAATGTTTACTATCACAAATTGATTTTAATTCATTTATGTACATGAATACACTCTTTATTTATTAGTTCTAGGAATGGAGCACTCACATGGGAAAACAAAATGCTAGGTTTGAGAAAAATAGTTAAGAGATTGGATATATTTTTTTATATTTTGGATATATTTTTTTATATTTTCCAAATGGCTTGAGTATAATGATAATATCATTTTTAAAACAGGTTTATATCACTTTCCTTTGACTTGGTCATGGAAGATCATCTAAACCCCGAATGCACCTTCATCTTTAAAAACATGTAGTTTGAGGTCAATCATTCATATATATCTTATCAAACATTAGAGGAGTGAGCTTCTAAAAGTAAGAAGTACCAAGATACGTGGTCTAGTAAAAATTTTGTAGTCCTAAATATCCACAAAATTTGGAACAATATTACAATTTTTTAATAATATTTAATTGTAAAAGAAAGGATTAAAATGGAATTAAACACTCTAAAAAAATTAATCAGGGTTAAAGGGATAAAATAGGATCAATTCATGAAGGCAATATCTGTTATCTCAAAATTAATAGATTCACATAAGAAAAGAAGTATTAAATCTAGAGATAAAATTCCTGAAAAATTTAGCTAGCTAAAAGTGAAAGAATGTTGTCAAGCTCTCATTTTCGCACAGACTAGAAGAATGTTGTCAAAGGTTGTAGAGGGTAAAGGCTGTTGGCCATTGTAGGGTCCGACTTTATACCCACCGATCAGATTTCATTGGAATTTTGTAAATCCATTTCAACAAGCATTGTTTGTGCATATCTTGCAATCATAGCATTTCATTAGACCACATTTCTTTGAGGAATCTTACCAAATAGTTCATTTCTTAATTATAAAGTCAATTTAATTCCAAGTGAACAGGTAATGAAGCATTCATCAATATTTGAAGGAGAAATCACTATTGAACTTACCCCTGTCTCATATAACCCTATGTTGGCTAGGCCCCACAATAATTAGAAGATCCTAATTACTACTGTCCTAAACCTTGCATTGACCGTCACAATTTCACAGTGAGTTGACTTAATTAGTCCATTAGCGAGATTGGGAAAGACTTTGGTATTGAGTTAGGTATTGGTGGAAGGTTTAAGGAGTACACTATCATCATAATTAATGTTAGAGAGTGTTGTGTGAAGAAGAATGGCCACGAAAGGAGTGACTGTCCTAAGTGCTTGAGATTGTCACAAAAAGTGAGTGTTGCAGCAGTGAATCTTCCTTTGATCTTCGTGTGTTTGGGAGGGTAAAGACCCATGGTGGTATATGTTGAGTGGTTGGGAGGGTAAAGACCCACATATCAACTATCTACTTTGACATCCTAGGATGGTGTCCACCTACTCTAAAACCTTGTGGGCACTCTCTATCTGATACTAACATATACATTACATGTGCCTCTCATATAACCCTATGTTGGCTAGGCCCCACCATAATTAGGAGATCCTATTTACTAAAAACACTAGATTCTCCCCTAAAAGGTTGTTGAGTCATAGAAGGCCTAGCTTGATAGCCCTATAGTCTCTCATACCTAAAATGACAGACTTTGCCATAGTTAGTTACAAACTTCACTCATGCCTCTTGTGTCCTCCCATGTACCTCCTTTTCCAAAAGAGACTTTTCCATAGCAAACCTAAAGTCATTTGGATTGGCCATGTGTAGGAAAACTGAAATTTTGGGCTTTCCACCCCTAATGAAATAATTCACAAGTAACTTGTCTTGAATGTAATATATAAACTACAAGAACTCCAAAAAATAACTCTCATGTTAAGCCACTATGAAACCTTATTATGTAAATTGTGAAACTCATCTATGCATCTCTGTCAAAAATATTTTGAAATAGAACACACTTTGAAGCACTCCAAAATTGTATCTAGAGAGGGTTTCCAATGTGAGTTAGTGCATTTTATCCTCCCAGTACAACAAGGTGGAATCAAGTCCTCTCAAAAATTGCATTGAAAATTATGCCTTTAAATTGCTCACATATAGATGCAATCCAAAGCATAAGTCCAAGCTAGGTAACCAAGACTTAACCTCAAGCCCATTTGTGGATCTTAAAAATGTAGAGGATTGGAGATGAAGCAACTCTCGAGTATGATCCTTTGGTTCATAATATGTGCTTGCTATAGTCTATACCTTTTGTATTTATGCATGATGAGGCTAGGTAATGTGTATTGATCAATATTCTATCTCCTCGATGTGTATTTCCCAAATTCAAGGCAAACTCCTAATAAGCTCCCAAGATGAAAGTATATGCTCCTCTACTACAAGTGGATCCTCATGGCTTGTAAGATTTGAGGTCCATACTCGAGCTACTCATCTTGGTGAAAACTCTCAAAGTGATAGGACCCTTCCTTCCATTTCCTACACCCTATTTTCTAACCCACACCTCATAACCTTTACGTCACTTCCTCTCATTATTACCTTCCATCTACCTTTCATATCCCCTATCTTAACCTCCTCCAGTTTCCTACATCCTATCCTAAACCTTAACCTCATACACACTTACTTTTACTTCACCTACCTAACCCCATTCCATCCTTCACATCCTTAATTTATCTCCCCCCATTCACTTTCCTACCTTCCAAACCCCTAACATATCCTAACTAACTCTTTCACCATTACATCCTTCATCACTTACCTCCCTATCTTATCATCTTTCACCATTTTATACCACCTTCCTAATGGTACACTTATGCCCCCTTCCAAAACACTGACAAAAAATAGCACTCAATCACTACACTCACGGTTCTGTAGCAGGGATATCACCTCAATTTGTACATATTCACCTCAATTTGAGTAGTAGCAGATATCTGAGCATAGAGAAGTGAAGGACAACTATAGTAGTAGTTGCCCATAGGATCATGAGATGGATCTATCACCGAGGCTGCTTTCTTTGTTGCCTCTACCGAATGAAGGGAAGCAGTGAGGAACAACTAACACCTCTCCTTGCAGGGGTTCCCCATTCCAGATGGAGGCTCACCTTCACTACTTCAGATTCTGCGATAACCTTCATTCAATGTGTAGTATAGGTTAGGCTCATTGATTTCGGTCACTTCACCAGTCATGTCTGCGAGAAAAATGATCAATTGATCGATGGTTTATTAGCTAAATGGATGTCGGTCGCTTCTACAGTCATGTTTGTGAGAACAATGATAAATGGAGAGAGGGGTTATGCCGGGGCCCCTACTATTGTATGCCCCTACAATTCTATGGTGGAAGAAGATCTATTTCATCTGATTTTTTTCTGGTCGGAGGATAGATCCATAGTTGTTACGCTCCATCTCGGGCAATCAATCCCGGGGAAGAGGGATTGAAGCCGGTCTAAAGGATGGAGGTAGTTCACCCCCGGTTGAGGAAGTTAGGTTCTCGACAGTTTAGTTGAAGGGAGAGAGGGTCTTAGGGAACCCCACTAATTCTATTTTGTTACCCCACTAGATTGTTCTCTGCCCAAAACATGCCCTTATTACATTAAATAATGCCCAAACTTGAAAATTCCTAACAAAACACAAAAACAAAAACATAACAAAATTCCTACCATGAAGCTGGAAAGTTTCCCATCACCTGGTATCCTGGTATAGTTTCTCTTGCAGCACCACTTCATTCCACAGCTAGTTCCCTGTAGAGGTGGGATTTTGTAATGGTAGAGGCAGGAGGAAGAGGTGGGATGAAAGTAATGGCAGAGGTCAACGAGATGAAGACGCGGGATTTATGAAATGACTTGGTCTTTTCTTTTTTTTTTTTAAGTAATGCACACAGTCGTCAGAATTTCGATGAACACGAGCATTTTTTCTTAAAAAACCAAAATGCCATTGCCAATTCCTTCTCCGTCGAAACCAAATGTTGCATTATCATCGGAATTTCGATGAAATCGGATATTTTTTCAAAAAAAAATCAAATTTGATCACAATATACCTTCTCTATCGAAAACCTCCATCAGAATTTTAGGCCAAATGTATGAGTGTCTAGGTCGAGCAAAAAGACAGCTGGAAAAGGGATTAAAAAAAATAGGAGTAAGGTGCAGGAGGAGGACAACTACTTTGATGAAGATGATGAGGGGATGGAGACTGAAAGTGAATATGCTATCCCTCCACCTAAGAAGAAAACTAAGTAGACTCATGTCATTACTGATATTAGCCTGGAGAAGGAGGACGGTACCTCTAAGATCCACTCTGCTCCCCGGGACCCTAATAAATGGACTTGTGATGTTGAGAAATAAGGGAAGATGGTGATGGAAGGTGAGACTCTGCCTCCCAATGACAAAGCTATTGTTGTTGATGTGGAGACCCTAGAAAATATTGTTGGACTTTCCAGAGTTCAACAAAGGCAGTAGCAATTTTGCTATGACCATGCTTCATACCGTGAAGAATGGGATGATGGAGTTTTACAAGGTTATTGAATGGTTCTATTTGGAGATGGATAGCTTCAATACCAAACAGGTGGAATCTTCTAGGAAAGTGGATACTTTAGAAGCTATTGGAATAGGTAATCTCAGTTCCCTACCCAATTACCTGAATGAATTAACTAAAGCCATCAGCGATGCAAAGGTATCAATGGAGCGTATGGCTCTCAATTCCAGGATGTGGAGGCTAGGTTAAATGATTTGGAGAAGAGGGTTCTCAGCCATGAGAATACCCCGAAGAAAATTTGAGAACAAAGCCAAAAAATTCTGAAAGCCTTTATTGATAACTTCAGGGTAATGATTAGCAAACTGGAATAGATCCAACAAGAAAAGAACACAATAGATATTACTAAGGATAAGGCTCCGACCCTTGAGGGTGGGGCTATTGGACATGGGAAAAGAACCCGGGCAAGTAAAAGGAAGATGGCTCGGCATGCCAAGGAGCTGGAAGATCTAAAGAGTGTTGTTGCCTCTATGGTCCAACTGGAGCAAGAAGCTATGGAGCTTCTCAAAAAAAAATCTTAGCTCTTTTGTTCTTTGTTTTGAGCTATCCCTTAGGTGGTTATGTGTTGTCCCTCTGTTTTGTTCGGTGCTCTTGCTAGCTTTTTATCTCTGCCAGTTGTCTCGTTTTTGTGTTTTATGCTATCTAGCTGGACTTTCAATGTTTTATCTATTTTATAAATTGTTGTAAAGGGTTTCGGGGCCCCTTCAAAACCTTCTTTTCACTTAATTTAAAAAATAAATTTATTAAATGTATTAAATTATTAACAAAAAAAAAGGAGTACATACAAAATGTGAAAAGAGTAAGAATGCTTAATTTTTCATTCAAGGTATAACTAATCAATCAATATTTTCTATGTTAATTTGTCATAGTCATTTTAATTACATGAGAAATATTCATTAATGCATATCAATATGTACAAATTAAAAATTCTAAACACTTACAAAAATTATTGAAAATGTAAAAATATAAATAAATAATGAAGGTGGTTCCCGAGAATTCCTTTCATTGTGGACACAGTTGCTTGTGATGTTTTTGTGAATCCTTCCCATGATCCTATGGAGGTGGCTTCTAAGAATGATTTTGGCCCTACATGTCTTATGAAGGTGGATTGCCTAGCCTCAACTAATGTTACTAGCTGGTATTTTTCACTTAGTTTTAGTTCAACTATTAAAGATAGTTGGTTATTTTATATTGGGTTTGTTTAATCTATTTTTGTTAATTGGTTATGTTTTTTTTAGGCTTTCTGGGTGCCCACCAAAACTATGTATGCCCTAATATTTTCATTATGTAGCATGCCATACGGGACAAAGGAAAAACCACCTTCAAGATTGGCTTCAACAGATTTGAATGGATGCCTCTTGAATATGCGCCTAGCTCTCTCGATAATCTCAACCACCAATGGAGTCGCAACACCACATGAAAATGCCATTTAAAAATTAGGGTATGTAGAGATAACTCACAAACGGATAAATACCATTTGGTTCTCAACCAGATGCTAGCAATCTTTGATTGATCGCTTCAAGCTTTGCCATGACTTCTCAATCTCATTTTCTTCTCTCTTATGCTCTTACTCTTCATTCACAATGTGAAGAATGAATAAGTGAAATGTCTTTTTATCCACCAAAAACCTAACTTTAAGTTGTAGTAAATGCATAACCCTAGAGGCTTCTGAATACCCTGCATCATCAATAATTCATCACTGGATACTCAAACTGCCATGAAATCTTCTGGATATCAACTGCACAACTAATCTCCATCGTCTACAACCATCCTCAACCAGTTATAGATCTCTTAAATAGGATTTCTAAATATCTGCATGAAAATGTTCCCCCTAAGGCCCAAATGCCTTAGTTATCAAATGAGGTTCCAACACCGAAATCAGATGTGGAGCCATTCTGCACATTTGAATCTCTTCCTTTTTAACCCACATCTTCTTATGATGATCTTTGATCTCTTCCACCTTAGCTTTTCCCATTTCATCTGATTTAGTCTTGTCTACCAAACCATTGTTGTTCATTTTCTTGCTTCTGTAATATTTTACAATATGACCAGATTTGTTGCCTGCATAGAAAATAACATTTCTATGCATAGGTCTAAAGTTTATCTGATTTGGTCTCATCCTGCATTGGTTAGAAATGTTCCCAAACATTCCACAAGCATAGCATCTCTTATTCTGAAAATTGTTCACCATTCTGCACATATTTGACTTATGACCAAAATTGTTGCATATAAAACATTGACTGGTAAAGGTAGGACCATTGTTCATCATATTGTTCATCATCCCATTATTCATGCTACTTTTGCATAGACTTTCCATATGACTGAATTTACCACAAACAAAACATTTACCACTGAATTTATAGGCATTAGGTTGTCTTACCGGAGGTTTCTTGTTCTTCTGATGATTGCTCTGACCAGAATTGGAGGACTCTCCTTTGTCAAATCCAAGTCTTCACATGTCTTTCCCATGTCTCTAATTTCCAGCATTTTATTCAACCGTGCTGAACTAGCTTTGAATTTTTATTTTTACTCATTAGCAATAGAAAGCTCATCTCTCAAAATTATGATTTTCCTTTCAAGTTCTTGTCCATCATTCTTTTCTTGCACCAATTAAAGTTTCAACTGATCATTCTCATATGTCAATCTGCAACATTCACCTAATCTATCCTTCAATGACTGAGTTAAGGTTTCTTCATTCTTCTTCCAGTCTTCAATCTCATTTGTCAAAAATGGATTGTATTTCATTCTTCAAGACTACATTCTCTCTAGCCAGCTTCTCACATTCATTTGTCTTGTCTTGTAGGGCTCGGTTGTCTATGCTTTGTTCCTCTTTTTCCTTTAGTTTATCTGTCAATTCCTTTCTCTTTTCTCTAGAAGTACTCAATTGATCTTTTAGGGTTTCAATGAAACCTTTAGTTGCATTCAGGTTCCTTTTCAGGGAACTTACTTCTTTTCTTGTTGCATCAAGATCTTCAAGCACCACACTAAGCTAACTCTACAAACTGGTGTCCATTGATTCAATCTTTTGGATCTTCCTCAAGTTGTTCGGCTACTTTCGAGGAACTAAGCTCTGATACCAATTGTTGGAATCAATGAACACTGAGAGGGGGAGTGAATCAGTGTTTTGCAAGTTTCTAACTTATCTAGCTAATCCTTAAACCACTAGATGCATATGAATGAAATAAAAATGCAAAAATATAAAGTAAACAACCACACAACCATAACACCAATATTTTTACGTGGAAACCTAGAAAGGGAAAAACCACGGTGGGATTTGAACCCACAATATTATTATATTATGGCTAGAAGTATGATAATATTACATAAGAGGAATGCACTTGCATTCAGGCTCAATTCCGAAAGCTCACTGCTCAATTACAAAAGGGCTACAACCTAGAGGAAGGCTCACTACCTTATAGGCTATTATAAATTATTAAAATAATGAATGAACTAAAGTATAGCATCTAACTATGCCAAAATGCAGTTCCATTTAGGCTCATATTATCTTCTACAACTAATCTATTATTCTTCTCTGTTCTTCTGCTCTGTCACACACCGAAGCACCAAAATCTTCAATCACATTCACCAACCTTACAGATTCGCTCATACATACTTTCCTCATAGATAACATTCACCAAAATTCTCATCCATATTGATCTTATATATCCGTGCAAACAAAAAGGGATCATTTATCATCTCTGCTTTCAAAAATTGCATAACATGCAACATGAAACGTGTATCACCAAGTCGGCTCAATCCATCAACAAATCCAAATGCGAACCAAAAAAAGATGATAATAAGATTCACATAAGTCAGCCCAATCACCTCAAACACGAAACCAATAACCGAAATCAAGCCAACAAATCTGCAACGCACGTTACACCAAAATAGCTCTGCTCTAACTGAATTATCGGATACTGGACCTCTAAACTTTCTCATGAACTAACACCAGATACTGAAATCACAAAATAAGTTGCCTCAAACTTCGAATCATCTACCTTAATCACTTGAACCAAAATTGCATCACCAAAATCAAGATGTATACAATGATATCATGCTCTACCAGTTACTAAGTTCCACCTTCCAAACTTATGCCTTATGAACAATATGACTTCTCGTAAACCAAATCTATGTACACCGGATGTGATTTGCGAACTAAGTTGCCATCAATGACAACTTCTAAGCATCTATCATGCACCAATTTTCACCAGAACAATGTCTTTTGCCAACACTTTGTCTCCTTTGATTTTTCTCCTCTTTCCCTCTCTCTTACCCTTTCTCACTTTCTAACAATATTTCTCTTTCAACATCTTTGTTCTTTTCTCTATAGATATTTTTGGCCCATTTCTATATAAATATCTTCCCTCTTCCCTATTTGTCTTACACCTTGCCTACATGTCTCATCTCTAACCATCTCCCTCTCCCTATAAAATGTTAGATAACTATTAGATTTCTTCTAAGTTATTTAGATAGTATTATATTTTAAAATATGTATTATTTAATATTATATTTTATATTTTTGTTATATATAATAATTTATATTATATACAATAAAGAATTAAATTATAATATATTTAAAAAAAAAAGTGAATATATTTTAACATTAAATATATAATATGTTACATATACAATAAAATAATTGATTAATAAATTTATACAACATATTTAATCTAGAAAAAATATTATAATATATTATTACACTAAAAATATATAAATATAGTTTTATTGTGAAGTAGAGAAATTGAGGGGAATTTGCCAACTTGTTTGGTCATGTCAAATTTGTGTTATTCATATGCATTTGTCCATCAGATTTGTGACCCAAACTCAACTAAAGTTGTCTTTGTTTGATAAGATATAAAAATTCATAATTCACTGCAACTTTAATAGTGGCTAAACTCTTGAGTTTGAATTGTGGTAGGAGGGGAATCCCATAAAGATCTCAAACAAAACACTAGAGACACATAGGAAGAGGAAAAGGAAGAAGTAGACACACCATTCACATCACATGTAAGATAAAGATTTAGATGATAACTGTAATGTCACTAATGAGGGGAGCTCATCTATGATGTTAAAAAAAAATCGAAACAATAGACCATTTCTTGTTTCTATAATAAAAGTACAACTCTCGAAAAATGATAGAAATGAAAATCCAAATGAAATTCTCTTATAATTCACATATCAATCAAGTGATCTATTTGAAATGTGTAAATAATTTATAATATGTGAGACCACCCATATTCCTAATATATTGAAGACACCCAATGTACTTCTATGAGAGACATACCCTATCTCAATAAGAACTCTCCCAAACCTCCAAATCAACCCACAAATGCTGACCCGTCATGTCTGAACTTCTTACAAAACCCATAGGAGTCATGACAAACATTAAAGACCAAAGTTAGGTCCGTGCCTCTCATAGAGGGAATTTCTTGGGCGTAAAACTCGTTGATATTTGGCAAGTGGAGTTTGAAGAGGAACGACAAAGGAGACGTGTCGAAAGAGAAGGGTGACACGTCATAAAATATGAATAAGCGCATGTGTTGATTTGTTCTTTTCAAAATCATTTCTGCTCTAGCAACAATTCATTATATTCACCGGCCATCAATCTGTCAAAGTATGGAAATGCCCAAATTTCACATATTGATAGCATGCCTTTCAACACAACCCACTACTACCAAAAGTTTCACCATTTTTTAAAAACTTTTAGGGTTCAACTCGGTTCGAAAGTTTATAATAGATTCTGATTGAAAGCACTGGAAAGTGGACAGTTATGTCTTCTGTGCGCAAAATTTTGACCAGAGCATCACTTATTCACAAAGCTACCATTGTCTGTATTTTATGATAATTTGGAGGTTTTACACTCAGATCAATGATAGAATTATGAGTACAAAAGAATCGCTAAATGAATAGAACACTCATTCAAAAAAGAAGTCATAGCTCGAATTCTAACTGATAAAAATAGATTATAGCTCTACAAATGAACCTCTTCAAACAAATGTCCAGTATAACAAGACAACTATCATAGAGTAAGTCACCCTGCTATAGATAGGCAGAGGTAGGGGGCACGGTAGAAGTGGAACGCTGGATATTTATTCCCAAGCTGGCTTCCTTTATGGAGGAGGCCGGAGGCCGTCCATGCACCATGGGGGCCTAAGAAAAGTGTAAAGTTTGGTGTTTTGTTACAAAGCATTGTTCTTTCAAATGTGGCTTGAAATTTTGAACTTTTGAGGATTCAATAGGGTATGTTTGATACATGGTTGAAAGTAGCTGACTTATTTTTGGTAAGCATTTCTCAAAATTTTCCGCTTTGCTTTCGACTGAAAGGTGGATTCTTATACTTTTACAAGCTGAAATGCTTCCTGAATTGAACTAATAAGATCTGTTGTAGGTTTTCGAGCCGTGAAGCAATTGAAAATAAGAAATAACTTGGTGATTTTTTAATGGCGCTGGGTCTATTGTTTTAGTAGGTAAGGTTGTGTAAAACAACAAATTTATTCATCAAAATTCATTGTCAATTATTCAATTTATAAAGGAGGTTACAAACTATACAAGGTTTTGGTGCTCAGGTTTTGGAGAGAAAAATAGAGTTTTTTTTGGATTCCAAAGATTGCGTTGGTTTCGTGAATGCTATTAAAAAATTTCATTTGTTCATTTGTTCTCTTTTGAAAAAATTTCATTGGAGGTGTTTTCAAAGCCTAGTACTCCACTTGCAAGATATCTTATAAAAATTGTTATCAAGAATTTTCTAACTTCTTCTACACTGATTGCATTTTTTTTTGTTTGATTGTACATCCAAGTTTTCTAATAATTTTATCATAATCTTTCTCTCAATTGCAATAGCCATATGTTCAAGCAATGGGATTGATATTTTATTCTTAATGTAATTAAAATGTATTGTGATTTAAATGTTAATGCTATTCTAACTTTTTTGGATCTTCATTTGATTATTATTGTTTGTTTTATATTAGTCATAATTTATTTCTAATATGTTTATATATATTTAGGTGTAAGTCAATAATGCTACACTTAAAGTTCTCATCTCCAAATAATGTTTGATCATGTGATGCCATGCATATTGTTGCCAAAGTCCCCCCAATTCCTACCTCCAATCAAGATTATTCATTATCTCATGGGAATCATTGAGGTCGCAATGATCCTTGTCATGGTAATAAGATGCTCTTACTCAGGTTTCTCTGCCTCTTATAAGAAGAAACATGCTCGATGAGGATGATAATTGTGTACCAACCATTATACTACTTCTCCCCCAATATTTAGAGGTGGGATTCTTAGATAGCTAGACTCTAGCAAATTCTTGTGACTAGATCTTGTTTTTTTCTCTTATTTACAATGAAATTGATAAAAAGATGATAATGGTGGTTGAGAAATTTTAGTGCATAGCTCAAAATGTGTTAGTGTATGGGGTAAGTGGCTATAAATTATTGTCACATTTGCACTTTTGAAATGTGATTTTATCCATCTACCTTGTTTTAATATGTGTAACACTATTTTATAAATAGTAACATTGACACATATTCATAAAAAATATTTCTATCATTTTATTTTATATTTTTAAATAAAAAGATGTATAGTGAGACTAATTATGTCGTATTTCAATTATATTTATTATACATGTTGAAAAGAGATTAAATTTATTCTATTTAACTCAAATAAATTATTGGAAACTAATACGTGTTAACAATTTTATATAGAAATACTTAAGTTATTTATAATTAGTTATACAATAATACTATACTAAAAATACTATTATTGTTGTTTTTTTAAATATTTTTCATGTACATTTCTTCTTAATTGGGTCCCTCTATCAATCATTTCTTGTTCTTAGCCCATTACTTATCCATATACTTATGTGCATACAATCCTAATTCAAATGAATTATCTATCTAAACACAAACATCTAGTGCAATTAATATCCATAATCTAATCTTTTCATCCCATTTGCCTAAACTATGTTATTTCTAGGTGTGAGGTTATCCTGTTGCATTCATTATTGTGATCTATATGTAATGAAAAGTAAAAATAAAAAATATTGCCAACTAATCCTATCTCGCTATTTGGTCCTATCATATATTCATGCATATCCATATAATTTGGTGTTGTTAGGATTCCCAAAGATACTTAGAGGGGGGGGGGGGGGGTGAATCAGTATCTAACTAGTTTATTATTTTTCTGACCTTATTAAATAAATTGTATTCTAAAACAATGTATTGATAAGCAAGAATTAATGCAGTAAATATGAAAAATAAACACAACATAGAAACAACACCATAACATAAGATTTTTAATGAGGAAACCTGGTGTGGGAAAGACCTTGGTGGGATTTGTGACCCACAATATTCACTCACTGGTGAATGAATGGACATTACTTACAATAGGGGCCTGCACATGCAAGAAGGCCAACTGCCTAAAGCTCACTGCTTAATTACAAAAAGGAAGTCTCACAAACTTACAAAATGGATTATGGAAATCCAATATAATGTACTACTTTAGTTCAGCATCTGCTATGCCAGTTTCAGTACCGGTTTAAGCTCATAATAACCATGAACCCTTGAACAAAATTTGCCTTAATATTTGCACATTACTTCTGCAATAATCTTCCCATGTCCGCCTCTGAAATGATCTACAAGATCTCATACTTATATATGAGTCTTATTACAATATGCCTTGTCGACTTACAAAAAGATATTACAATTAAATACAAAATAAAATAATCA